>NW_009635126.1:0-8939 GCF_000690535.1 Cariama cristata
TGGGTGGCCCTCATCCCGCGGGGTAACTGCACCTACAAGGACAAGATCCGCCACGCCGCCGCCCAGAACGCCTCCGCCGTGGTCATCTACAACGTGGGTTCCAGCAACGCCAACGAGACCATCACCATGCCCCACGCAGGTGAGACCCGGCACCCTGCCCGCACATCGTAGGCGCACTCCAAAGTCTGCGCTGGTTGGGCGAATGGGCCCCGTTTTTCTGTGCGTGGCAGCCCCCTCTGCCATCCCACACCCTTGGGGTGGGAGCTGCTGGGCCAGAAGGTGTCTTCGGACCTCCTGGCAGGGAGCAGGGTGGGCTGCAGGCCTCGCCGGGCGGTGGGTGTCCATCCCGGGGCCCATGGAGCACTTCTCCGCGCTGCCATGGCAAAGGACAGATGTGCTGTTGGCAGCAATGCACAAAGTTTGAGAGATGCAAAGTTTGGGTCTAGTCAGAGGAATGGATGGGACCCTGAGCCCACTGCGGGGCATCGATGTTTTGGTGTGTCCTGAGGATCCTCTGGCGGGTGCTGTGTGGGTTTGGGTGCGATTGAGACTTCAGAAGAGGAGAAGCATAGTGTTTATGGTGCAGGCTTATCAGGAGGTGTAATAAAGTAGGGAACATAGTGTCCGCTGTTTTGCCTGTGATAGTGTAAAAGCTGTGGGATCGAGTAGGAATGCCAAGTATCCGATTTGGTGAGAACATGAGATATTTTGTCCAGGACTGGGCCTGGGTGGGGGTTCAGTCTCCCAGGTGAACTCTCTGATGGAGTTTGTGCTCGCAGTGTCAGCACATGGGTGCTTGGGTCCCAACATGTGCTCATCGACTAGAACCGAGCAGAAATCCAGTCATCAGAAACAACCCAATCCTCGGGTTATGCCCACAAAAAAACCACTGGTTTTGTAACAGTGTTTGATCTGAAATAGTGTTGTTTTAAAAACAGATCACCAGATTTATATTTAGGGGTGGTGTTTTCTGCCAGGGGTCGCTGGTCTTTTATACCAGCACCCTATGCCATGGAGACTAAAATGCCACCTATTGTGAAATCTCAGTTTGGTTTGCATCCAGTAACTAATCATGCCCAGCTGTTTCATGCCAGTTGAATCTTAGCAGAGTTAGGGGTAAATTGAAACACAGAAAGAAAGGCTGCAAAACAGGATGTGATTCTAATGACATTTTAAATTTCCACAGTAAACTACTTAGCATGGACGTCCTGAAAAACAATTTGTTGCCTAGCTATAATACTGCTGATGCAAAAGTAGCGCTTTTGGAACCTCTTGCGTGCAGCCTCTTTAAGAGATTAACCGTTTATTTGGGCAAATTCATGTTTCTTTGGTAGGATTGGTGGAAGATGGGTGGGTTTTAGTATTTTCCGTTGGTTTTGTGAGACAAGCAACTCATATCCTCTTGAGCTTCTTAAAACTGTGCTTTATCACCTGCACATGGTTTAGCAGCTGTTCAGATTATACTTCTTGGTACTTTAAGTATTACAGATTATATACCAAGCAGTATAAAGTAGTAGGAGCTTGGCATACTTAAGCACCCTTAAAGTAAAGCTCAGACTGTTTCAAAACTTAAGATGCATTGCTTGTTCTCGTCTAGTGAGGTTCTCTAAAACTGCCAACACGTTGGATCAATTAATGCTTTGCCTGTTTGTAAAGTATGCACTAAGCTGGTTTCCCACACAAATGGTGTTTTATTAAGAAACAGTGGGAGTAAAAAATGTGTCTAACCTTTTAAAATGTTAGAGCTTTTGTTTGTTTTAAAGTCTAAAATGAAGTAAGCAGGGGATCTTTCTTACTGTAAGTGGCCTCAGCTTTCAAAAATACAGGCACTGTATGACTTACCTTGGGGGCATTTACCTTCTTTTATGTTATATGACTCCTTACAGTTTATTCTGAGAATCCTTTTTGAGTACCGAATTGATACCCAGCAGCGCGATTGTGCACTACCAGAGGCTGAAATGAAAGGAAACTTGCAGAAAATAATCTGGACTTGTTGAACACGGTCAGTGAGACCGAAGAGCTTTGCTGATTGATTGTATGACGTTGTCTTCGTTTTAAGGATTTTTGTTCTGTGAAGTTGAAAAGCGGTTGTTGGTCTTACCTTAGGGAAAACCTGCCCTCTGCGTACAGTCAAAACTCGGAGGAGTTTTAGAGCCTAAGTCTGCTGGAACAGGAGGAACAATAATTAAACAAATATTTGACTAACTAGCAGGGATTCAGAACTGGATTTATCTCTACTTTTCCTCTTGTACCGCTGGTACGCTGGGACAAATTGAATGTACAAGCTGTGTAAAATTATCTTTGAGAGTTGCAGGCTTTGACGTTTGCTTGGTCTCAGTCTAAATGATAGCACAAGATTCAAGGGAAGAATGAATCACGTTCTTGCTTTCTGAGTTCAGCAGCATCTGCGGTGCTCTGCCCACGCCAAATCCTGGAGTGGGAAGAAGAAAATTCCATCCTGGAAAATACTTGGGGGGTGGGAGGGGAGGGTGAAATATGACCTAAAAAGCAATTTTAAAAGTTGAAAGAAGTATGTTGTTACTCTCTCCCTCCCTTTTTTTTTTTCTTTTCTCCCACAGATATTTTTTTTTGAGGTTTCATATAAGCTTAAATAAACTCTTTCTGTACAGAAAACAGTATATCCTGTTGCATAACAATGTGGCTCCTGCCCTTGCTAAACAACTATTACTCCTGAGAGAGGTTTTTCCTTATGTACATTCTTCTCTTCTGTATGCTTTACCTTCTTTCTTTTACTGTCATTTTATCTTTTTGTGTTTCTTTTTCAGGTCCTCTCACCCCCACTCTCATTTCATCTCCACCCCTGTGCTTCATTCCCCCTCCTGACCACATTACTGTGCGACTTCATAGCGCTTTGCCCTTGCTTTCTTCCCCAAGCTCTCTTTCTCCTGCCAAAGATGTTACCTCACAGCTGTATGTTTAATTATATTTCCTGTTTTCTGCTACGATGCGTGCCAACAACCCTTTGCTAACATGGTGCATCCTGATTTTAAAATCGAGGCAACTGTAGCAAGATAACATTCTTGAATTTGAAGGAGGGTTGGTCACCTCCCACCCCACCCCTAATCAAAACCAGGGTGGTATTATATTGAAACTTGTTGTGGAAATCCTCAAATACAGCTTTCCAGGGTTTGTTTATAGTGCACCAGACAGAGCAGACCAAGCGTTCGATTTGAACCAGTTCAGTCACTATATTGAAAGCCTTTGCGTTCAGGGGTCTTGTGCTTGGGTCACCGCTTGCACACCCAGAAGAGCGAGGTAAAGTCGTGACATCTGCGATCACGGGGAGCGCAGAGCTCTGTGGTTCTCGCGCTGGGATGCACTTAGCTTTGGCATCATCTGCTACAGCCTTTGCAAACTGGCATCTTTGTTTTCATTGGCTTGAAGTACGGTATAGGAGCTGTGAGTCCAACTTTGTTTGCTTTTTGACTAGGTAGGTTTTAACCACAGAAGGAACAAAAGCATCTAGAATTTCTGTTTCAGATGCTTTTTATTTCTCCCAAATCAGCTTTTCTAGTAGAAAAGTACTCTAATAATATAGAGGATGTTCTTTTTCCTCCAGAAAAATAATCCATGGTGTTGGCTAGGGTTTCTGATCGGCATTGTTTCTTTCAGAACAAATCAGCTGTTACTTAGGTTTGAAAAAGCTCTAGCCACTGTGTCTACATTTAATAACTTGGTATTAATTGGAAGTATTCTTACTACCTGTTGTGGCACGTGTCCTAACGCTTCCTCTGAGCTCTGAATAGGTACGGTAAGGGAGCATTCCAGAAGATGACTCAAGGTGAGAACTTCCCTCTCTCTAGCTTTTATTTGAGGGAATCTAGGTTGACCAGTTCTAACTTGGGCATCTGTCAAGTGCTTGGGAGGGATGTTAACTGCGACGGTACACGTGATTCATATGTGGGTAAAAATCAGATCTTTAGTATTCAATAGAGTTTGTAACATTCAGTTTGAATTCTGGGGTGCATCACAATATCTCACAGAATGAATATGATGATTGTGTGAAGTAAATTGCATCCTAAGTATTTTGCACCAGAAACATATGCGAGTCAGGCAGTTTTGCGTTCTCTGTATTCTGCTTTTCCAGTGCATGCCATCACAAATTTTAAGTCACATGCTGTGCGTATGACAGCCCGTTTGCGATCAGAGGCATCTGCCTCTGGTTTTGTAATGGCTTGTACACTGGCCGCAACTGTCAACCCTGTCTTTGAGACATGAATCTCATATGTGGTCTAAGATGACTCTGAGTTCTTCCTTCCCTCTTTAGCCCTCAAGTGCAGCGTGTGCGTGCCAGATTGCATGAGGAGAGCATGGCCATCCCACTGCAAAACCAAGTGTGTCCTTCCACACCTACTGTGAACGTGGCCGGCCTTGATCTGTGTGCATTCAGTGCAGCAACAGTTTCTTCCCTTGTACTCAGATTTTTGTTCCATGATCAATGAGTAGTCTTGCCTTTTACATATTTTAAGATGTGTTGGTAGTAGTTTTGGCTTTGGGCTCCCCTGTAGATTTCTGCTGATATGCAAGTTAAACACTGAAGTTGAAGATTTCTCTCTTTACAGACTTAATTCAGTACTGTAGCTACATTTGTTCCTTTACTAAAACAATTGTTTTCCTAAACTTTTGTTGAATTCTGATGAGGAAAACGTGCTGACAGCATTCACACTGAATTTTTGTATGGATAAGTGTGAATTAATCAAGGGCTGAAGATTTCAGGCTTCCAGGGCCTGCCATAATCATTTTCTGTGCCAGGCACCGAGGATTCACTCCTAATAGAAGCCAACTCAGTGGGGGAGGGAGATGGAGATTAGTGCATCTCTGAGCCTTATCCACCATGAAACTGCATCGTGGCTGGGTGTGCTGCCGTCCTTAGGAACTCAGAGGAGCTCCTGCATCCGTCACGTAGGCCTGGCTTCCAGTAGTTTTTGAAAATTTGGTTCTCGATATTTATCCAAATCAAGGGTTTATAATATTGGCTAGAGCCAGCCGTAGCGCCGCCAAGCTGTCCCACTGCCTTGGCTGGCAAACCACACTTCTGCCTGGTAGTTCTGCTGTGGTTCAGTGCTAGACTCCTCTACTGTGGATGCGTTCGGTTATGCCAAGTGGTGCGGGGACTCTGTGATGTTTGGTAACTGGTTTAGCTTTAGCTGAACTAAAAAGGATGAATTTGATCTATAGGCACTACAGCAACAACATAATCTTAGTTTCCGATATTACTTGGGACAACCACTTCAGTGCTCGGGCACTGAATTTTGTTATTAGATGAGATGCTTTGTGCCTTGTTGAATCTCACCTCTTCTTTCAACCTCACGACTGGCTTGCGGTCAGTGGAAAGGCAGTGAGTCCACTGAGCTTTGGATCAAGTCGTAAGGTGCAGCTTTCCCAAAAAATATTGATTCATTGAAGATTGCATTCATCCTCCAGGTTTACTGACTGCAAAAGCAGTGAGATTTCTGCATGCCCTTTGGTTATCTGCAGCGTTTGTTTGCAATGATATTCATACAAGTGCTGTCTTCAGATCTCTGCGGTAAGAAGTGACACAGCAAGAAGAAAATCTTCCTCAGAAACAAATCTGTATCAGCATTGATTCTAGCTGCTGCCTGTTAATCTGAAGTACCTCCTTTTGGTATACCGTCCTTAGGAGAATGGCTTGCTTTTGATAAAGTGATGGTTTATTCTAGTCCCATGAGTTTTTTGGCTTTAAAAGGGTATATGTTAGCATGGGTTATTAGAATACTGTGGCAGTCTGTGGCTAGCGTGTTAACTCTATTGTAGCTCACTAATTCATGCAGATATACTTCTGTGCTGCCCCTCTTCATGGTACATCACAGAGCACAGGAACACTTTGAGCAAAAGGGGAGAGAAACCTACAGTTAGTTCAGTGTTGGCACTTTAAGAGTGTCTTTTCTTGGTAAGAGAAGAGGACATTTCCTATTTTTCCCATGTAAGTGAAGGACTAAAAGAACCCATTATTTTGCTGCACTTGTTTGATAGAGCACATAGTGCATTGTCATGTGAGATGACTGAGTTTCGAGTGACCTCTGCTTCCTTACACAACAAGCCAGGCTGATGAAGAGTTAGATCTTTATGAAGGGATAGCCCAACGACTTCTCCACTTCCCAATAGCTTCTGCATAGCTAACCTGCACAGAAACAGCATTCATTTCAAGACAAGCCCCACTTCTGCCCTTTTAATTGCATTTGAGTACTAGTCGCTTGATGACTTCTTTGGTACAGAAGGGAGCGAACAATAAAATCATTGACTCGTAGAAATCAGATCTGGAAAAGACTGAGTAGTCCATGTAATCTGTCACCTTACTAGTGCAGGACTGCGTCCTGCGGCGTTACCGTCTACTGCTGTTGCGGTGCGTTTTGCTTAACATCTCGCAAATGAAAGAATCTTGGGGTGCTTCAGAACCGAATGCAGTCTGTGTAAGCAGCAGAATGGTGCTGAGGCAAGAGAGATAAAATGTACAAGGATATTAAATAGTAATACTGTATCTTGCAATAATATTTAATTCTCCTAACTTCCACAAAGTCATCTTGGCAGAGACATAACTGGTAAAGGATAAGGTTTAAAACCAACTATATCCATTGTACCACACAGTTTAGGGGGGTATATGGCGATTGCAAGAAGAAAGAGGAGGCAAAATATTTTGTAACTTGTTACGTCGGAACAGGCTTAGGCTGCTGTGTCTTGATTCCATAGTGGGCTGTGACCCAGGACTTCGTTGATGCCCGGCTCTCTCCTTGTTTCACTCCATAGCATTTTGGTTTCTCTGGAGAAGAAATCTAGCTACTGCCCAGTCTGACCAGGTCCTGAACGTGGATGAGCAGGGGGCAAGGACCAGCCAGGGTATCCTGCTTGTGCATGAGTGCAGTTAGAGGTAGTATCTCGGAAGGGAATTTGATTAAGAACTACAGTTTCTGTTACCTGGAGGAGAAAACTCAAATCAGGTGCAACCTCAGCTTTTAAAATGTACTGTATTAAATCTACCAGCTTTGTATCTTCTGTCTGACCCTCTGCCCATATTAGTGGATGGCAACTTCATAAACCTACAAGTCTGCTAATGAATTTCCTGTGAATTGAAGCTCATCAATAATAGGCTTACTGTTCCTCAGTGCACTTTGTGGACACCTTAGAAGTAATTCTTCACCCAGGGTAGTTTGAAAATTACAGATTTAGGTGCTTACCACCCTGGTGGAAACAATTTTTTTTAGTTCAAAACCAGATGACTGGAAACATCTCTTCTTGCACCAGTTCTAGTAGATGGAGAAAGGTTGTAAAGATTGGTTTGCTTATGAAACAACAATACTATGCAGCTGTATTTTATGAGAGAGGCTTAACAAGGGCATTATTTATTTTTTGGCTGCTCTTCAATATGTTATTTGAGATAAACCTTAGGAAACAGAACTGGGGAGAACTGAAGGAGATGATGAAAAGATTAACCTGTTTGTTTTATTGTTCTTCTACAATGAAATATGAAAAGCTAGCATCTTTGATTCTTTCATACTTAAAGATATAATAGCTTTTTCAAATAATTGTTCATTTCTTTTCCCTCTCAAGAGTGACTTATAAATAACATCAATAAAGTGAAGTGCCTGTTCATTTGCTTCTGACAGTATAATCATAGTGATATTCAATTATGCTGCTAGACCTAAGGGTCTGTCAGAGTTTCGATCTCAAATTTGATGTGTTTAACTGTATTTATGTACGTAATAGCCCATTTATTTTAACCTTATTTTCAGTTTGAGACAAAATTGGAGGAAAAAAAATGTTTATCTTTTTAGTTCCCAAAACCACAGAAATATAAATTACAGCCATGTAACTCCATAGAGTCCTGGTTTGAGTACATCTTGTGTGCTTCTTAAACACAGATAGAAGCATTACATCTGCATAGGAACATAGTTCCTCCAGGGATACATGGAACAGGGTGCGTTGGCAAGTGCTCCCTTGTGCTACATACTTAATGAGACATAGCTTTTTAAAATTAATTTATATTTCACAGAGTCTTGAAGCCTTTACCATGAGAGAGGACCCCGGCACTGAGGTGCTCCACAACAAAGCAGTTCTCTCTGTGTGTTCTTCTTCTGCTACTGGCGTATTTGTCTATGAACCATCATCATTTGTCTCTGAACGTTGGCTTAATTATATAGGATATCATTCTTCCTCACAATTTGTTCCATACCTTGGCCTTCGTCTCTTTTTATATGCTCTTTGGTTTGCCTCTTACTGTTCAAATCTCTCCTTACAAGGGATCTCTTTTTTGCAAGTCATTGTAGGAATATCTCGCAAGATAACATATGTATTTGGAAGAGAATTATACATCACATTAATCTCCAGCTTCCAGCTTTATAAATCACACATCATTGAACTGTGCTCTTCTGTTTATTGCTTGATCTTGCAGTCCTTGTCAAAAAAACTCATGTCTGGCACAGTCACCGTTATATTGTGTTGAATGTGCCTGACATTACACAGCAGCCCTAAGAATGGACTCAAGAGCCTGGTAGGTAGATTTGTCTTTAGTTAAAGTATATGTCTAATCTTAAGATTACTGTGAAATGCATCCACATTAGTAGAATATGTGTTGTGCGTTGGCTGGGTTCAGACCCAGTACAGTAAGCTGTACAGTTTAATTGTTTTGCTTAAATTGATTTGTGGAGCCCTTGAGAAGCTGTTGCACCTGGTTGTTACTGTCGTACTAACCGAGCAATTCCAGTTCCTCCTGATCAAAGCTCTGAGTGTCTAACAAGTTTCACTATAAAAGATTTCTTGGATTTTCCAACTATGCAAGAGTTCTGTATCAGTATCTGATAAAAATCTCTCTGGTTTTACATCTTGTGATGCTAGCTAAAATGTTAGCATTCTTTCTCCTTTTCCATTTCAGTATTTTCTGTTAGAAGACAGGAATACATTCC
>NW_009635126.1:8966-19520 GCF_000690535.1 Cariama cristata
TTGCCCTTTCAGAAGTCTCTGTATTAGAGAATCTTACAGCTTTGGCCATATTTCTGGGGCATACCTGTGTACTCAAAAAAAAAAATAATCTTAGAACAGTCTGATGCTGCAGTCTCATTCATGATTGCTTCTTGTACTTGTACAGAATATGCTTTCCCCTCTTGTGCCTTTTTAAGCTTTTATTATACGCTCACTGTCTCCTAGTTTTACCTGCCAGTATCATGTTCCTTGAGTAAGGCAGCTTTTGCAAGGTTGTGTAATCTCTGCGCCTGGTCTCTTATCGCTCTTTGTATGTCCCTGAGTTTGAAGTACCATCTGGTTGTCCATGAGAGTCATGCCTTTACTGAATACTATACCAAGACTTTTCACGCTGGAAAATGAGGAACTGAGTAAAATCCATTATGTCTTCGTTATAATACTGCCTTTGATGTCTTTCTCTTGCATATTTTTCCTTTAATCCTCTATCGTCTTCATTTTCTGTTTAGTTTTTTCTCTCTCTCTTTTCTGAAGGGAGGAGGGGGATATAATTTATTTACTTTCCACACTTGCAATAAATCTTCCCCTTGGACTTGTTATCAATTTTTTTTTTTCTTATTCACTTCTCTCTACGTACTCTGCACCTATTTTTCATCTTTGCTCCCCACCCCTTGCCAGTTTGGCAAAAATAGCCAAAGGCTACCACTTTACATACCAAGTTGGCTGTAAGGAGAAGCTGAGCAGGATTATGTTCTTTCGGTTGCTTTTCCTTTGCAGCTGACTCCAGGTTCAAGGAGCATCTGCTGGCCACTGCCGAGGGTCGACTTGGAGGGGTGGGACACCAGCGATCGGGAGGAGTGGCGGTGCCGGTTATTCACAGAAAACTGCCAGTCAGCCACAGCACATTTGCTATGCGTAGAATGACTTTGTGCTGAACACTCCTAAGTCTTTTTCATGAATTCTTAAAAGACTAAATTATGGTCCCCTCTCTGTAAAGAGGCAGGTCCTGCTCTTTCATGCTTTTGCAGAAGAAGATGAAGATTCCCCTGCTGGGTGCTAGAAAAACTGACCGTGAATTTTTCCATCCAAACTGTTTTTCTTTAGTAGTGGAATGCATTGTCAACAAAAACCTGTTCTGGAAAGTTTTTGCTCTCTAGAAAAGGTCTTACAGTTCTGAGTTTGAAGAAAGATTTTATTTTTGTAAATATTTAATGTCTCAGAATTTCAGGCTCAGAACAGTTTGGTTTCCCTTTCCTTTTTTTATGATACGTTACATTTTAATCACCTTCTACCAGCTTTAGACACTAGTTCCACCCCAGAGCACAGACCTGACTTCTTCCCAACTCAAATGTTACACTTCTTCAGGAATCAATGCATGCATTTGATTACAAGTATTAAAGAAATTGAACTCAGGTTTGCAATGCTGAATTTCTTTTCCCTGTGATAGTGTGCCAGCAGCTTTCTGTCTCCCCATAGTACAGTCCTAAGCTGTAAGATCTTTGGCCCTTGCCCTGTGTGTGTATATATCCTTACCAGCAGCTAGGCATGACTTTAGCACTGTGTCTAGATACACACGAGAATGATATGGTATGAGATAAAGATTGCCCTCATAGACAAAGACATAACAAGGATCAGTAGTTGTCAGCAGAAGTGAGACAAATTCAGGCTTGTAGTAAGATGCAATTTCCTAAGTGGTTGCCCATAACTTAATGTTATTTGAATGGGCTTGGATAGCTCTCTGAAAGTCCCAACCTGGAAGAATTACCCCATTATCTGGGGAAATTGTGGTAGTATGTGTATAAGGAAGGTTAGGGAAGGTGATCATGGTAGTTCTGTCTGGTTTTAGGGACAGTCCCTCTCTGGAACTACCACCTAGCTCTTTTCTACACTTGGAGACTGTCGAACCAGCCCTGGCAGAAGCTCTGCACAGTGGGCAGAAGTAACCCTATGGCCTGAAGCATCAGCTTTTCAAGACAGGATCTCTGCGTAGCATGTCCTTTATCACCAGGAAAGAACTTAGCTGGGTGATGGTGACAAACCAATGCCAGTTCTGTATTTCTTTGTGACTGGTGCTTATAAAATAAAAAGCTGGAAGAAAATGCTCTTGAAAGAAAAACATAGTCTGAGTGACTTCTATTTTTTGTGTCTGAAGATAGCCAACAAATGCGGAGAACTGCCTGTAAACCTCCACAAAACAAGCATTTGCCAGAGCATCTGTCTCTCATCGCAGAAGACACTGAAAGCCTTTCTCTTCCAAAATTTCTGTAATGTTGAATGCCAGCACAGGGGAATATCATGATTAAATGCAACCCAGGGTGGCAAAGGTATCGCAGGTGGGGATGAAATACTTCACAAGCCAATAGTACCATCATTCACTTTGCCAGAGAAACAGCTAAAATAGCCATTAGATGAAAGTCATGTGAATGAACCTGAAGCCTGGAGAGGTAAATTCATGTTGATGGGAAAATAATAGCGACGGAAGTACCTTGTGACCCCTGTGGCATCATCAGTGGGGAGACATCCTTCCTCTTATACACTATGAAACTTATTTGACTAATTCATATATCTTAATCCCCGTTTCAGTTTTCTGCACTGACTCACATTTCTCACTGGTACCCACTGTCACAATCTTAGAAATTTTCTTGTTTGTGGCCTCTTTGCTGTTTGTTCCAGTCCTTCCTTACTGCCTTTACAGGTGTGTGGGAACATTCCCTGAGATGATGAGGATCTTGGTCACCTTGTGCTGAGGTTTGAGTTGGTATATTTTCTAGTTGCCTTGAGCCGTTTGGCATGTTGCTTGGTGTTTAGGTGTGGGGGATTGTATTGCTCACAGAATATTGCCCAACTGGATCCGTAGGTGAATCACAGAAAGCTACCAAATAGCTTAACTACATGGGAAAGTAATGAGCTGTGCCTAAGGCAGTCGGGATCCTCTAGTGCGTATTGATTCTTCATCTGTCCTTTTCACTCCCCTGGCCTGCCAACCCCTACTTAAGAGACCACATAGGAAAATTTCATTTTTCTATGTTTTTGAGTTTTTTCCCTTCTCTAGAGACATTTCCTTTTCTCTATCCATCTAAGTCCTGGACAGGTGGGGTTTTTTTGGTCCTTTTTTTTTTTTTTTTGTCCTAGTCTGCTAGCAAGAACTTCTTCAGATGCAATTTATGAGGGTCCATAGCCTATTTTTAAGAGAAATATATGACTGTATAACTATTTTTTCTGAATTTATAATTTCTAATGGTTCAAGGAAATTTTTGGTAACAGAGGATTGATATTATCTTGTTTCTAAATATGCATGACTTATCACTTCTTTCTCCAATAATTAAGGTCTTAATTCCCATTAACTAATTTATATAACCATCTTTCTGCTATTAGACTTCTGAAAAATAACAAAGCAAGCACTGATTTTTTAGTATAGAATATCTTCTATTGATTATCTTGTACGTTTGATGTGTAGAATCTGTTCTTGGTTCTCAACCAGTACTGTGTTGAGTCAGCACAATGATTGCTGTTGGTCTTTTCTGGACTATTTATTTTATGTCCATAGACCAGAAATATTTTTCACCAATGCAAAAATAATTCTGCTAGTTTTATCACAAAGCTGTTGTCTTTGGCTCTGACTAGCCAAATCTGTTGTGGATTAACCTGCAAAACAGGAGCTATTGTGTAAAGCAATAGGCTATTTGGTAGTAATGATAGCAGGGAGGCAAGTCTAACCGCGTCTCACCTAGACCAATATGGCAACTCCTAAAATCTCTTACTTGCAAATGAGGCGAATACTTAAAAATCACTTTACTCAGGTAGTGATTTTGCTGGCATAAAACTCACTAGTATGTATTTTAAAATTTACGTTAGACATTATTTCTAATGTCTACATTACATTAAGGTAATTTGGAGACTGCTTCATGTCCCAGTTCAGGACAATGTTTGCACAAATGGTTATAGTTAAGCTCATGTTTAGTTCTTGCTGAGAATGAGCCAGAAGTTGAGCACCTTGACTAAATGTGATTGAAAGAGGTAGAAGTGTCTGATGTAGCCCAGAGGTTTGCTATTCTTAGTAACAAACTGTGGTACTCTTAGTTACTGTGGTAATCTTGGGGGATCTTATGCCCTCCTGTAGCACTGTGGATAGTCAAGGTCCTTACAGTAAGGTGTTTTTATTTATGATTGTAAGTACTTGCTTTATAAATGCCTACTGAAAGAGATGCTTTAATTATTTCACATTTCTCCACATAGATTGGCTTCTGCTTTCAGGGTTATCAGGCATGTCTGCATTGGATAGTTAAGGTCCTTACAATAAGGTGTTTTTATTTATGATTGTAAGTACTTTATCTAGTTCAGAAAACAAGTGCTTTATAAATACCTACTAAAAGAGATGCTTTAATTATTTCACATTTCTCCACATAGATTGGCTTCTGCTTTCAGGGTTATCAGGCATGTCTGCATCGCAGTAAGAAGCAAAGATGCCTCTCTCGATTTCCAGTGAACACTGTTCCCCTTCCGTGTGAGGAAGAGCTGACCAGCCAAACCCTTTAAAACCCAGATGCTGTCTCTTCTTAACTGGTTTTTATTTTATATGTTACCAGTGCATGCAGAAGAACAGTCATAGCTGTTAGAAGTGTGCAGAGCTGGTTAGTTATTTGCAGATGGCTTAGAGATTTATATCACCCAGTCAATTGTACTTGTTATGTGAGCTAGAGGAGTTCATGTAATTTAGAATAGCCACCTGGCGTTTCTTGCTAATCAGGGAGTTGCCTAATTTGGAAATACATCCATATCTAAGGCCTATCAGATACACAGCAGCTCCGTATGTTACGCCCATTCCAGTTTGGGAGTAGTTACTGTAATGTTTTGCGGATTTGGTTCCAGTGGAGGCGACTAGTATCCATCTGTGAGTGCTGTGCTTTTCACAGGCCTGGGCCCTAGTTTGCCTTTTCCTATGTCTCCTTGTTTAACAAAACAGAATTAGAATCCATCCATCAGAGAATTATTGCAGGTCTCATCAATTCGAAAATAAACCTGATGTTCATGCTGTTATCCAACAGTTGTATCCACCTGTTGGCAAGAGTTTCGGGATCTGAGAGTGCATTAAATCTTTATTTGAGTGCATTAAGTCTTTATTCAAGTGCACAATATCCAGTCGGCTGCAAAAAATAATTACAATTTCATTTTTGTTTTCCATCTTTAATAATGGCAATGCCCCTATCACTGAGAGGGATAATATACACAGCATGTGAGCACCCTCAGGCCATAGCAATGAAGAGATGGGACCTTTTTCTTGTGGAAGGATGCGACGCTGTGCAGTCTTGGTGTTGTGGAAATGGAAAAAATGTATGAAGTTTTAAATAGGCAGATGAATTTTAGATCCACTTCTCTAGCTAGTTTGAAGAAGCACAAAAAAACAACTTGGCTGGAAAAGTCAGAAGAAGTTCATGGGAAAAAAAAATTCTCCAGCACCAATATGATGACGTCCGTAGTTCTTCAGTGTGGTATTGGGATTATACTGGGCTTTAAACTGACTTTTCACAGGCCGTATTTTCTTTATGCAGGCTGCTTTCAGGCCAGCTCAGATGCTGGTTTCTGAACTTTCAGGTTAGGCACAATTACTGTAAGAGTCTCCCAAGTCCAAATTTCATTTATTTATGTTTTTTTAATGTTATAAAGAGAAAACAAATAACCATCCTGTAAAATTCCAACCCCCAAGTCTTTCCTTTAGAAAAAGCATTATAAGTTTGCTGAGTGCCAGCAATGCACTTACCTGTGCCATTAATTTGTAAGCTCTACTTCTGGAATACAAACCCTGCTGAATTCAATGCCAGAACTTCCTAAGGATTTCATTGCCAAGTAGTTAAAGCATGAAAATAAATACCTGAACTCATTATATATCTTCTGCTGCCAGCAGAGTATTTAACACATTGTTGTCAAGTACAGAAAAGCCCCATTCATCCAGACCCAACAGAAATAACACCAGTCTTTCGCCAGCAGTGTCGATGAAGTATTAACAGTCTGCATTTCGTGGGAATTGAGCACATCTGTCAGATCCAAGTAACACAACAGACAGCACCAGGGCTTCATTAAGGTCATTTTGTAATTCAGTAAAATTATGGGCCAACCTGTGAGTGCCTTGAAGCTGCAAGTGTTAACTTGCATGAGTTCTCCAGTGCATTTAATAAAATGTCCACTTGGCCTCAAGTGATTGTATAAATTATATAGCCGTTGTTACATTTATGATATAGGTAGAAGTTAATTTTCTTACCTTTTGAAGTGCTTGAGAATAGTACGTCATGTCCTATGTGTACTTCTGACAGCGGGCTTCAAAACAAATTTTTCTGAAATCTGCTGACAGCTAAACCTTAGTTCTTGCAAGGCTTACGGCTTTTGTGTGGAAATGAAAGGAATCGGGGAGGTGTGGTGGTGGTAGAGCTGTGTTGCAGGAAGAGGCTGAAAAGCTTGGTTCGCGAGATGCTCGTGCCTGCTAGCTCATCTCCAAGAGCGGCGAGCAGCCAGGCTCACGAGAGCTGCGGGAGATGTTGGTGCCTGACAAAAGTCATAGTTGAGATAAAAGCTTCTAGATCTCGAGCAGGTACTGCCTGGATGCACTGTCAAAAGACCCGTTCTGTATTTGGAGGGTGAACGCAGTGTGGTTTTCACACTTTTCTTCACTAGCTGGTGAAGAAGAAATGGCAATGATGATAGCCTTACCATGGAGGGAATGCTTCAGTGGTGGTTGTTAGGAGAACGCTCAAAATTAGTATTTGCAATTTCCAGTGAAGGAGTGGAATCTATGTTTTAGACCATCCATCTATATATGTATCTCTCTCTATATCGAATAGATGTGGACAGTTGTCACAGAAATAGTTACAGAAACAAAGTCTATCCACATAAACCTAGCAGAGGTCATTCCTTACCTGCTTCCAGTCTGACCAAGTTAGGATGGCATTTAATACAGGCGCAATTTATTCCAAACAAGAGGATTAGTTATTAGATCTTGAAATGTGTGGTTGGTTGGTGAATTTTTTTCCTTTTTTCTTAATTTTCCTGGCAATACTGTTCAGCTGAAGAGACCACAATGCAGACAATACTGCATGGCGATTTCAATGCCTTTGTTCAAACATGCCTGTTGTGTTTTGAGTGATACTGGTCTGTTTTGAGAGCTTGTGGGATTTTCAAAACTACTGCTGTGTTAATCTCATTTGGCTCCTGTAACATGCTTCAGATCACTCTTTTCAGGATCTGATGACAAGATATTGAATGGTATGATTTGTACTGCAAATGGTTTATTTTCAGTTTTCATTGCATCTTCATTTCAGAAATCTGTGACTGTTTAACTCCTTTGTAAGTCTTCAGCATGCCTTATTACGGTGAATCTCTTTGCTAATAGAGATGTTTGCTAATGAGGGAATCTGTCTCTCAGATAGTGTAGGCATTGCTGTATCCTAAAGACACTTTACCTTTTGATCTCTTTGATGCAAGTTAATTGTAAGAGGCTAAATGCAGACGGAAATATCAAATGCACAGCTATGCTTAATGGAAATGTTACAATTACATAAAAGTATCAGAAATCAAAGGAGAGATGCAGATAGGTGATTCAGCATAGAAATAACAGGGTAGATGAAGTTCATGATTTAAGCTGGTCATTCTGATCTGCTCGTACTCAGGCACTGAGTCAACCAAGGTGTAAAAGCTAAATGAAGAGAGAGGACATAAGCCTTCATATGAGAACCAAGGTAAATAGAATTACCCTCCTTTCATGTCCTCTCACATATGGGCAGAATTGGTCTCTGATGCAATCTGAACATAGACATGTATAAGCAACAGGGATATATTACTAGCAAAGGATAATTTCCAATAGTTATGGCTCGTATTCTTAGCTGGGACCCTATATGTGGTTTCTTTCTTTGGGTTTTTTTTGTTGTTTGGGGGTTTTGGTTTGGTTTTTTGAGAGGGAGGGAAGGGGAAACAGGCAAGTAAAATACCAGGTAAGTGTCCAAAACAGCATGATACAGCATCTCAGTTGCATATTCAGAGAATAGCTAGAAGTTACCATTAAACTGAAGATTGCTTAAAACAAACCTTGGTCTGGAGTCAACTGTGTAACTTAAATACATCCCCTTCACATCTTCAGCTGTGTCTTGCGTACGAAAATTTGCTAAATTTGGTGCAAGATTTAGTTTCTGAACATCTTAGATCTGAAGTGTTTCATATCAAATTCTTGTTTCAAGTCATTTAAAGAGTTATGAAATTCACATTCAATCCAGAACTCTAATCTGAAATTTCTGGCTCTGGTACATGTACAGATAATCAGATTTCAGTTGGGGAGTATGGCACTTGCCTTATCTGTTGCAGATAGATCCAGCATGGAAAACCCTTAGAATCAGCAGGTACTATAAAGAAATCTGTACTGGTGTTCATTTGAGTATCAAAAATAAGGGATCTAATTAGCAATGGACTGTGATATCAGCATTATGTTAAGTGGATTTGTTTTCATCATCCTCAAAGCTTGCCTGACTCTCACAGAGGGATGGTGGAAGCTGTATAACGAACCGTATAACCACGTCAGTCACAGTTGTACAAAATGTAGCATAGGCAAAAATGTGGAGCCTGCAAATACTGACAGGTAACTCTGACGAATGCTTTGTTTCAGAAAAATGAGCACATGCAACACAATCTGAAGAGGTCGTTTCAGTAGAGCATCATGAATTTGCCTGAGAAGTATGTGCTAAGAGGGATTTATTTCCGACTGAATAGTCAGAAGCAAAGTCTGTATTGCCACATTCCTATAAAAGGAACAGGACAGAAGAAGGACTCTGCCTGCTTAAAACAGATTTGGGCCCATTTATGCACATAACTTGAATCTGGGCATCTAAATACCTTTTTATAGGAGTAGATAGCATGACTCTCTTGCCTGTAGATACAGACGTGAGTGTATGTCTGCATCTCCTTATTCACATGCACGTGTCCATAAAAATAGTAACTTCCTCCAGGGAGATTGGCTACAGCAAATACCCTCACCTGGTCTTGAACTCACCGATCAGGCAAGGCGTGTAGAAATCTGGTACGGCAATCTTGCCAATGAATGATCTATGGAGACATAAACAGCCCTATTTTGAGTCCACGTGGCATGGCGGTAGTACTTTTGCTGGTTGCTTTGGGGTTCATTTCAACTGCAGTTGTGCGGAACATGGAAAAAAAATTTCAAAAATAGAGCTTTCTAAAATTTCTGGACAGTTTTAAAGAAGCCCTTTTTCTGTGCTCTTTTCTGATTTGGGGGGACTGAGGAGAGAGGGAGGAAGAAAAATTATGTCTCGGCCAGCTCCAGTCCTTAACTTTTCAGGTGTTAGAATTTCAATAAAATGTGCTATACAGTCAACTCGTAATGCTATCCTGCAGCTTGTATATGCATAGGTGTAACAGAGTGGGGACAAGAATTTGTCTTCTATTCATTAGCATTTCGGAGTACTAGAAGCGAGAGATTCCATCTGGAGATGAGTTTCTCGTAGTTTCTAGGTACAAAAATGAAATAATGTTGTTCCCATATTGTTCCAACTGCTTGATTAGAAATGAGTCAGAGTGGTCTCTCTGTTCTTCTCCATCTGGACATGTATACTCCATGATAAGCTCCGATATGAAAATAAAAAACTCTGTTTAAAGTGTTTAGCTCCTCAGCTAAAAAGACAAGGTTGTTTGTAGGAAAACTGTAGAGATTAGTTTTACAGTCTTAGGCCCTCATGCTGAAAATAGTCATGGGGGCAAGTACCTCATGCATGTAATGAACTTGCTCGATCTATTTATAGCTTTATTCAGTGTATGTTTGTACCCAGATGGTGCTCCTTAAATTTCACTGGGCTGTGTGTATGAGCAGCAGTTCACACTACAGATCACAACGCAAGACAAGAATCCAGGCAGCAAACAAATATGCTTAATTAAGGAGATGTTCACAATTAGTTAGTACAATACTTAAGACTTTTTTTTTTTTTACTAGTGTCTCTCTGCAAGAAGGATCTGTAACTGATAGAACTCGCAAAATTGCTTTTAATTACTTTTTTTTTTAAATTTTGGATGATTTTCTTTACAAGGATAAATAAATAACGTTCAATTTTAAGAATGGAGAAACTAACAAAAAGAGTAGAGTAGCCAAAGCTTGCAGTGTGTCAGGAGCGGATTCCAACCTTCCAGAGTCCCCGTCTCTCAGTAGTGATAGAGCGTTCCCATCCCCACAGCACCTTGCTTCTCCAAGCTTGTTCTTTGCTAGTTGTGTTCTCTACGTTTACTCTTTCCTTATGAGATTGGTTTGGATTTCTTTTACAATAAAACGCTCTGAAATTTTTCTCTGTGCTTAACTGAAGTCCGTTTGTATTCTCTTCTTCCGTAAGCTATTCTTGTAATTCAATTTTTTTTTCTAAAAAAAATAATTTTAATACATATTCAGAAATTCTACTTCAATCTACCAATTCATACTTTCGTAAATCTCAAAACTCCATAGCTGTGAAGAGGGAACATAATCCAGGCAATGAATGCCTACATTAAACTATAGTGGGAGCAAATGCATTTCCCTGTGCCCCTCCCCTCCCGCTGAAA
>NW_009635126.1:19544-84818 GCF_000690535.1 Cariama cristata
AACATTTGAATAATAGACTTCTTTTGGACACCTCCAGCTACTAAATGGTGTTTCATCTGCTGATACCCTGATACTTGTGAAGGGTATCTGGTACACATGAACACACTTAGGAGGGCTAATTTTAACACTTGCAGGGGCAGATATTATGACTGTGTGCAAGGATGCCTGCAGCTGTCTTTGGGAGGGTTACGAATGAAAACTTACTGTGAGTCCGGGCTAAAAGTACGGGGTTTTTTGTTTTGTTTTCCTGTGCAGCAAGTGTCAGGAGGTGGGCTTCCCTTTGGCGGTTTGTTACTTGTAAAAGCATTTGACAATACAAATGTAATGATTTATTTGGGCACAATGATTTGAAGTATTTTCTGTGACTTCTAACAAGATAAATTACTAGATGGGGATTACATCAAGGGAACTGTAGGATTATTATCATTACAACTCTGCTTCTTGATCAGAACTATTCAGCACGTTGAGTTCAAGGTGGTGAGATGAATGTTTCTGTAACATGAGTGAAACCTCTCTCAGGCTCTTCTGTGCAGTGCACAAGAGGCTGCGTGACTTGACTCTGTAAGTAACCAGATGCTATGGGGTGCTAGTTTTAAGATAATGGTAACTTACTGGATCTGATTTAGGAGACACTAAAAGTTACAGGGAAGCAGTGAAGAAGGGAATACTGCCTCTTTAGTCATAGTCCTCGCAGCCATGGCTCTGTCTTTTATTGTAATTTCTATACGTTTGGCACAAAACCTTTATTTTTTAGAAAACATTTTTGTCACTGTTCTGAGAGGACAGAGTTGAAATGGAAAGTTCCATTAAGAAAAGTCTGCAAGATTGTTTTAATGAACTTTTAGAATTTTTCAAGACATTCATATGTATATATGTTTTTAATACTGTTAAAAGTTTTGTGTTAGTCTACTCTGTCTTTGTTACTCTTCTGTCCATGGCACAGTCTCTGCTTTCTTGCGTTCGTGAAGACCCCGGGTAGGACATAGTCCGCAGGTTGTCTGCAGAAGCCCTGAGACAAAAGGAGAGTTAATGACCCAGTGCATTTTGTTCAGAAGTCCAGATGTCTTGGCAGTCTCTCCCCATTCTCCCTTGCTCCCTTCCTTGTCTTTCTCCAAGCTACTTGTTTCCCACTCGCATGGCGCAGTTTTCTGCCCTTTTAGCTGTTCCAAAATGAGCTGGGCTTTAAAAATATTTTTAAAAATTAAAAAAGAAAAAAGTCTTGTTTGTTTTTTGGATCAGTTCAGACCTGATTCACCTTACAGTCCCTTAGTACCATGTCGGCCCAGCTGAACAATAGGTGAGTGGTGGTACTGGGGCAGGAACAAGGAGCTGTTGGTGAGGAGGGCCAGTAACTTTGTAAAATGGCTTTATTCCCAAAGAAAGTGCATGGTGGAACTGCGTATGGGTTACATCTTGAGTTGAGCATCAAGTGCAGCTGTGTTTATTATGCTGTCTGCAAAATAGAGCAGCAGTGTGCAGGCAAAGCTGAAAAGCCCCTTAGTGGCTTCCTAATCTGAGGTCAGCCGAGAAAGGATTCCCCTGTTTCTGGATTCAACTTCCAGCTTAGAGGAAGGCCCTGTACGTAGTTCTGCTGTATATTCAAATGACATTTGAATTGGTTTGGGCTTCAGAAAAACAGCTGATAGCTTCCTTAGAGGACCAAGGGACTGGAATTAGTGTAAATAATTTACATGTCATATGTGGGTGTGGGACTGTCCATATAACGTGTATGCCCCAGCTTCCCAACCTCGGACTGCTGACATAGTCCTTCCCTGCCGTATATCCTTCGGCTGTTCACGGTGGTTTTTTCTGACAGCGCTTCTGTCACACCGGCTGCAGCTTCCCACTCCCCAGGTCCTGGCATGCCCTATGGTTTGGCTGGCTTGATGATACTCCCTGTTCCAGCAGAGCCATCTCTTCCTGCAGAACGTCTATCATATCCTTGATGACCTGTCCCATTAGCAGTTCATCCTCACTTTCAGTCTCTTTCCTCTCTGTTCCAACTGTGATTTCAAATCATGTCACATGCCACACAGTTACAGGGCACGCATTTGGTCTTTCTTCGCTGTGTACTTGCCTGATCATATTTAATCAATGCATTTCCTAAGGGTGATCTCTAATCTTGCACAGTTTCAGTAGGTGCAGCTTGTTGAAACTAGAACCAAAGGTAGAACATCTGTCTTTCTATCTAAAACACTTTAAAGGACAGGGGGAGATTTTCAAAGAAAGGTAGCCGAGGTCTGGGAAAAGCAGTTACTTATACTGGAAAATCTGTGAATGCATCTCGGGTAGATCTGCCTGTGGCTTCTTGGTGGTGGTGGGGATGTTAATAATTCCCAACAGCATGTACAAAAGCGGTGTTCATGCTCGTTCCTCACATGACGTGGCTGCGTGCCCCTTCATCTGCTATCCATACCCTAGTCAGATGTGGAGGAGCAATAAGTAAGCTGTATAGTAAGTGCAATTCTTCCCGAGTAAACTTTTCTGATCAAGGCAAAAAGTTGCATCTTTCTCTCTATGCATCTTCCTTCTGTCCTTTAGGACTATGATGAAAAATCAGAAACACTTTTCTTCAGCGTTTCTTTCATGTACATAACAACTTATTTCCTCATTCTAGCTTCAAGTAACCATTATGTTTTTCTGCTCCAACTTCCTTTAGTCACCAGCCTCTATAGATCATCAGATGCTCTTCAGACCTACCAGAAGTTCACTTAAATAGCAGAAATTGAACATTGCAAATCATGTCAGCATTGTGAAAAGCTGCCTGAAGCTCAAAGTCCCACTCAGTCCTGACCTGGAGTTGTTGGGTCTCTCTTCTACATAGACCTGAACTGTTACAGGTATAGTTCAGTCTATCTTTAAAAATCAAGGTAGGCCTTATTTTATGGAGGTGTATCTGATCAGTCTAGTACATGAGCACCCAACTGCACATCTCTCCCTAATGGCAGTGAATTACCTGATGGAGTTTCTGTCTGTATCACACTGTCTAGGCAGTGGACAGCATCTTCTCTTTATTGTTCTTCACATCTCTATGTGTGAGTTTTCGTGTAAGTTACCAGAACTGATATTAAATCATTGCAAACAAATAGAAAATCTAGTTTTAAAGCAGTTATCCAACTTCGAATAAGACTTGGTGAATAAACCTATCTTTGGACAAGATTCTGGACATTTTAAAATGCTTTTTAAATGGTTAAAATCCTTAAAGCCTGTGCTGTCTCCCTGTCACAGATGTACTATTAATTCGTTAACGTGATTTTCTCTGGAATTTTGTTAGCAGGCTTGGCAAAGGCGATAATTCTAGCTATTGAAAAGGGGAGATAAAAAGTGAAGGTATTCACTAACTGCAGTAAAGAGTGGAAAAGCATTTGTCTCAGCAAATGAAAAGGTTTTTATTTTATTTTGCAGATGGGAGATGTGATCTGCTAAAAACGCAACTTAATATGCTTCTACATCTCATTTGAATAGGCATCAAGCAAAGCAGATCATCTGTGTAGCATGAGAGTGCTCGGCCTCAGTATTACGTAAACATGGATTGTTATTTTTTTGGCTGTTTTGGTCTCCCACAGTGTCCAGTACATACTTTACGTTTAAAATATGTGCTCGAATTGCGTTTGAGATGGGGTCCTTGTGTATTAGGAAAATTTACCAAAAGGTCTGTGATAGACAGCAGAGAATAGCAGTTACCTTCATTAAATATTGCTTTTAATACATCAAATGTTACAGAGTAGGTACAGATTAGGAGAGAAATATTGTGTCCCTTAGGCCAGTGAGGATGGATGAGGGGTTGAAAAGCTGATACTGGATTCTAGTATCAGTGTAGGCTTATTGTCAGGCCATTCATCAGCAGCTGGAAAGTGGTGTTAGTAAAAATATCTGTTATCACAAAATCTTGTTAAGAGGCACATACTCGGGCTGTAATTCTTATATCTTAATGCAAGAAGAATGCATTCTTTGTTTTTGGCTCTAGAAGAAAAGAATTAGTTACCACATTAAAAGACAAAAGGCAAGCATAATTAAATGGTATTGTGTGATCTTATT
This sequence comes from Cariama cristata, assembly GCF_000690535.1. NCBI lineage: Eukaryota > Metazoa > Chordata > Aves > Cariamiformes > Cariamidae > Cariama > Cariama cristata. The sequence continues at coordinate 23,583 of NW_009635126.1, forward strand.
CCTCTTCTGCTTCCAGTGTTAGTTTTCGAAGTGCCAAAGGCATCACACAGAGTGCTGGCAGCGCTGGTAGCTACTTGTAGGAGAGCGGTTTATGACTCAAGGCAGTTGTTTATTTTGTTTGTTTAAATTTAATCACTAGTACAGTCGACTGTCCAATACATACCTCAGCTCAGTAAGGCCTGTCTGTGGGACAGCAGACTTTGAGCGTTGAAATAGTCCTGTCTGAAGTCAGAGATGACTTCTTTCTAAGGCTGGGTTTATGATCAAGTACCCTGTTGTATCAGGGCTTAGGACAAGAAGCCTTCTGAAGGGGGCTAATAACAAGTTTCCAGGTTTCCTTATTGTATAGCACATTGTCTCAAAATTACACATGTGCTGGGCCATCATTTCACACGGTTTCATTGACTCATCAGGGGCTTGTTGCCAACATTGTGCTTCATCTGTTACTGCCAGGAGAACAATCCCGTGAAAAGGCAGGCATGCGTGTTACGGAGCTATTCAGAGCTCGACAGGATGAGTGCTGAGAAAGAGGACGTAGAAATAGAAATGGCAAAAAGCTACAGGTGTTTGGAGAGCCAGAAGACTAACGCAGGAGCTGCCAAAGAAAGAACAGCTAACAGCAAAAATAAGTGGAAAAGAAATACAGGAGAGTGGGATGTGGTAGAAATCCTTACAAAGGAAAAAGGTTTGAAGTATTTGTCAAGATAGGAATCATCACCAGACCATGAGAGGATTATGGCATTTCCTAAGATCTTTTCTGTTTCAGCACAGTTTGGTGACTTGATTATATTTGATAAGGTGATTTTACTTCTGTTTATACTTATTTTCCCAGCTGAATGCCTGTGAGCTAGCAAAAATATACTAGGTTATAGCCTTATACGGGATTATCTTATTGTACTGTTTGATAATGTTCGGTAGAAAAGGAAAGCTGATGGTCTAGCGTATTTGAAAGGTAATTTTCTGCAAGTATTTTAAGTGAGCTTTTTAAATCAATAATCTGAAAAGAAGTACCTGTTCTTCCCCAGATCTGTGGAATTAAGTTCTGCTCTGTATATGCAGATGTCACAGTAATAAAATGAATACGGAATGACAAATTGGGGCCAAGCTTCGTCCCACAAGCCAGCTTAAGGTGTGCTCACCTAGAAAACAGAGATGTGTTTATAACCCCTGAGGCCAAGCAGTATTATCCTGGACTGGTGATAATAGCAGTGAGTGCTCGAGAGCATCGGTAGTGCCTGCACCAGCAGCAAGGCTCTGCTCCCGACCTCTCCTACTCTGTTTACTAATGCACACTAACACCCACTCTCTGTATCTTCAGTGTTACTGTTATTTGTGCTAGCTGGAGTAATGCGTGACAAGTAGGCAGCTTCATGTCACAGTGTAGAAATACTTCTAGGCAAACTTTGCGGCTTGCCCAGCTGGGAGGTGGCGAAAGGAGGCCATTGCAGCAGCCAAGGAGTGCCAGAGAGCACAGGTATCTGTTAGCCATCCTGCTCTTGTCCCGTTGTCTTCACGCTGGTGCTTCACGCTATGAAAAGGTCCCTCGGGTCTTGATTTAACCCTGAGCAAGGCAAAGCGCAAGTGATGCAGCTGTCTGCATCGTGGATCACGTCTTTACTATTTTCCCTTCTCTCCTCTCTGTACTTTTCATGGCAGTTAGAGAACCCTCCCTAGCGCCTGCCGAAGACTTCATGGAGGGCTGTGGTGCAGGTAGGTCCTCCGATGCAAAAACCTTCGGAAGGTGTGCATTGTCCTCAGTGGGGTACACAATGATGCGAGTTGCGTTTCCATAAAGCTAAAGCAGAATCCTAAACTGCAGCCTCTTCAGGTTATTTCCTATCTCCTCTATGCAAAATATCAGAGTAGACCAATCACACACTCCTCATTTTCTGCAGTGCTTGTAAATATACCATTGTACATTTGTTAATAAGAAGAAAATGAGTTTGAATTTCCCTGTGAAACATGAAAAGAAGGTAATTGTACAATACTTCAGAGATGGAGGGCTCTGAGATGTGTTCTAATGCTACAGCTGTCAGCCTCTCTGTACATGCAAATGTCATACTGTCAGAATTTAATAGGGTGAAATAGGTTTTCATTTTAGATGAACAAGAACTCCAATTATAATCTCTTACAATTCTAGTAACTGTACTCTGGGTGAATATGTTTAACAGCAATTCAGTACACGGCACAAAAAAAGTCCTTTGCATGTTGGCTGGAATTACAGTGCTAGTTGCAACATGATGCTATCCGTACAATGGGGTATAGGCAAGGCACTTCCATTAATCCCCCTGTATTTGGGTTTTGTACCTTTTTTTAATGTGTCTTTTAAGCTTCGCATTGTCACTCTTATTCTTAGTCCAGAACTCAATTTCTCTTGATAATTGCTGAAAGTCCCACCTGGCTAATTTAGAGCTCTCCTAGTTTTTAAAAGCGGAGGTTTGTGATTAGCTGAAGAAAAATAGTCTTGTTCCATGTTTTTAACATTTCTGAAATATGTGAGATTAGAGTACTTAATATCATGAAAGAGTTGTGATATCCGTAATTGTAAGCATAAGATTTCAGTTGACATTTTTATTGTATTTCTGAAGGCAATTGCTTTGCTGAAAACATGATATAATTGGTAGCAAAGGCAGTAAACTTTCCTAAGTTGTGTATGTGATCCTGAAAAATCTGTTTTGCAAATAGGTCCTCACAAGAGTGTGTTCATGCATTGAAGTTAAAAAAACCTCTGCCCAGGTTTTATGTGTTGTTTGCATATGAGATAAAAAATCACAATTCAAATATTTTAAAGAATTCGGTTTCTTAAAAACAAAGCATTTCCATTTTAATTCCCTTTTGTGGTAGTTTGGAATCACTATTAAAGCATAGTATAAATTTATATTTACAACCTGATGCAACTTCCTGTACTACTTGTGTAAAAACAACATTGCTTTTTAGCAAGATGGGCTAATTTGTTACATTCAAATCTATGCAATTTTAAGATATTAAATTTCTATCTCCATTTAATCACAATCCTGGAAAGTGCCTAGAGTGAAAGGGTTGGTGGCTGAGACAAGCCAGGCAAAAAAAGTATTCCTTTCTACTTTTCAAAGGGAACCTCTATTGTGTAAAGGAGGTTTGGGGCAATATCTTCTACTGAAGACATCTTCCCTGTATACAGTCAAATTAATTCATGCTTATAGTAGTATTCTGTATGATTTTGAAAAGTTAACATAGCAGATAGTAATTGTTTGTCGGTAGTTTAGTTCACTTGCGGCTGCCTGTATGCCTAAGCCCATGTCTATTAATTGTGGTGGTGAATGGTTATCCTTTGGCGCTCGGCGTGAGGACTGGACAGTACTGCAGGTATACCAAGGTTAACAGCTACAACGAAGCTTGTCTCACTCATTTGCTTATTTACTAAATGTGAGATATGATTTTACTTGTAGGTTAAGAACATTTGATATACAAGTTGCTGAAAAGAACTAGTTAAAACTTCATGTGTCTCTCTCCTCTGAAATTCCTTGTGGAACAGAGCTGTCTGTAAAAAACAGTCTGTTACTTCAGTCTGAAGTGTTAGTATTAGCATTAGTGTATACTTCTGTTGTAACAGCAAAAGAAAGCAATTTGCTTAGAAAACCCATGTACATGGGGAAAAACCGTGGTACATGGACTTGTCATTTTTATAGCCTAGCAGACTTGGTGTGTTTGTGTAGGTCTGTGGTTGGTTTGCAGAGGGTTTTTTTTGTTTTTTTTTAAAAAAAAACAACACAGGTTATTACGTATGTATCTATTTCATAATCTACTAACTTTTAAAAAAATACGTGAAATGCAACACCTATAAAATAATATATAGCTATAATAGCTTAAGGTATGTAAGAATATTATTTATCAGACATTTCATCAAATTCAGACCTGAAAAAATAATCCATATCTGGGCTCTGTGATAAAAATAACAGTGGGATATATTTTGATCACAAACTAAAATGAGATTCAGCAGTCTGTCAACACTGTTGATCTATTTCTGAATCCCATTTGATCTGGTAAGGAAAGACACAGTATTCCCCCCCCCACCCCCCATGTTTAACTGGAACAATTTTTTCAGGTGCTAAGCACCTGTGGCTCGAAATCAAACTGTAAGTGCCTTGTCTAGCATGAATTGAGAATTCTGCTTCTATCAGAAATGCTCTTCAACAAGTCCTTTTTATTACAGAGCTGACCGTCTGCCCTTGTAAGCTCTTGGCAGTGCTATTTTAGGATGGTTTCACTAGTTAGCTCTGGAATGATCGGAACACAACCGCAACAAAATTAAAGGCAACAAAACAACTGATCTAAACCAAGTGCACTTCACTCTAGCTCTGACATGCTGGTAGACGATTCAAAATCATATTATATTTGCTTCAGAGGGAAAAACTGGAGAAAATAATGCGAACGAACAGTGGAAGTGGCATTTAAGACCCTCTCACAGACCTTAATTCCAGATTAAGCGTTAATGTCTGACTGCCAGTGCACTCACTTCCTTGCCATAAAAAGATCCTGCCTATCTCTTCACTTTAGTTGATTGCTGGAACGTACAGAAAATGCTCAGTGATGGAGCGAGGTACAAAATGAAGTGCTGCAGATTAGTGCCGTCAGAATTTGGAGTGCATGGTGACTTCTGTCTCCGAGAAACTATCCTTTTAGACATTTAAATGGGGCTTGGGGCAGAGAGATTGGGGCTATTTGTTTTGTTTATTTAATGGCAATATTCATTTTATTGATAAATATGTTTGAGAGCAGGGTATGCTTTTCACAAAACGAGCGTTTAACTTGTCCCACAGTAATCGATCGCTGGCTTGACCATCTTATGCTCACATCCAGTCTAAAAGTACCAGGAAAAATGCAAGTGGAGTCGAGGGCAGAAACTTCTGCAGATTTACCCTCCTCCTTCCACCCCCAGCTGGGGCTCTCAAGTCAAGAAATGAATGCACTTGGAGAATTTGAACACAAAATATTAAAGTAAGAGTCAATCAAATGCAGAATGTGTCGCAGAGAGTAATTGATGCTGTCTTCTAGGAACAGCTGAGATACAGCGCCTTACCTCAACACAGAGAGCTTCAGGAGAAAAAAACCCCAAACCTGTATCATATACTTTATGACATAAATGTGAGTGTTTTTTCTAGTTTTGCCATAGGTTTTTGTACATGCTGTTCCTCACCAACTCCCACTGAGGCAAGAACTTGCTCTTGAATCTGTTGCAGAGAGTGGGGAGGGTCGGGTAGGGCGTGCTGTACCGAAGGGATGCTGCCGTGCTCTTTGCTTAGGAGGGGATGTGCAGTAAGTTACGTGCACAGCCTCCCACCACAGGTGACAAAATGGCACGTTTTGGGGGCTGAACCTGTTTATGCTTAATAATAGGTGCTATTTTTTGCTCAGTACTGAACTGAATCATCAGGAATACTTTCTTTTGCTGAACTGCTCTGTCCTATGGAACAGAAATCTATTAATGAGGTATTTGGGTTAGTTTGGGTTTGCTGTGGCCAAGTGCAGGTTAAAAGTGTGCCAGTTTTCTCTGTGTGGTTTTTTGTGGCAGAAAGAAAAAAATAAATGCAACAAACTTTACATTTTATGCGTGCGTCATTTTGCCTAGGTGTGCATATTCATTTGCTTGCTTTAACCACATTGAGCCATTGTAAGTTTGTTCTATTGCTATCACTGCTCCAGATTGTGTCAATTTTAGTAAGAAGATTTGCATTATTATGCATGCTCTAATTCAATATGAAAATTTGCAAATAGTTAACAGCTATGACCTTCAGTAATTTAACTTTGGCTGCATGCATGGTCTTTTTTGAGAAATGCTAAGCACTTGCAACTCTTCTTTTCCTTCACTGGAAACAGTGGCTACTCAGGACCTTTGAAAAGCACCTCACAATCTACTCCAAAATAGCCATGATCCTCAGAAGCCCATTTCTTAGCATAATTCAGAACTATTAACAAAGTAAAAGGTGATTATCTCTGTGCAAATGTGTGCAATTAAGGGCATAGTTTTGGATGTCTCAACAATCAGAATGATTTTTGACTCTGAAATATGCTCTAGCACATCCCCACGCTACCTTCTCTCAGAAAGCATCACTTTAAGTTTAATAATATCAAACCTTGAGCAGCAAAAGCATTTTAAACTTGAAGTTTTTCTAGCGAGTCCTTTGCACCGTTTGAATTGAATGGCTCCTTTTTCCCATCCCTGAGTATATTTTCCTTAGCGTTACTTATCTATAATGATGTGCTCAGTGATTCAGGCCTGTTAAGGAGGTTGTTACAGCAATGGAATGATTTTCATGTGAACTTACTCAGAGGCAAATACAAATACCTATAAATAAGCAAAATTCACTTTCTTCAGCTATCATTGCAGAGGCATCTAAAAGCCGAAAATACAAACGAGAGTGGATGATAGCAGACAAAAGATGTTTTTGTTTACTCAAATTCATGAGATTCTGCTCCACAGAACACTGAAAATAAATAAAAGAAAAAGAGGGAGTGCAGTTAACAGGAGACCAGAATAGGGATGGAAAGTTGGAAAATGAACTTGACTGGATGCATGTCATTTTTGGAAGACTTTCTGTAAATCACCAAGTTATGGACTCTTTACGTCTTTAGATTGTGGCTTTTATTTAATCTTAACGTTGACCGCATAGCTTTAGCAGGTCCAGGGAACGTGCGGTGCTTTATTCTTTCTGTGGGATGCAATAAGGCTCATTAGTATGGTGGCTTAGGTACCAAGAACACTTGTAACGTTATAGCGGTCGTAATGAATTGACCTGCATTCCCTTCAGGGTAGGGTGAATACCAAGAGCTTCCCCATACTTATTGATCTCTTTTTGGAGAGTTTCCAGTGCAATAGTTTTGTCCCATTTTCAGAATACTTTCTGTGGCATACTGAGGATTTGAGTAACATGTAAAGTGCCTAAGTAATTGCAGGCCCCAGCAGGATAAAATTAAAACCTTGTAAGACTGAGCTCCCTCGTGAGATATCTCGTACTTTGAAATGGTAAGGATGAATCTGGAAAAGATTATTAACAGGACAGGACACAGATGAGATGAGAACTTGGCCAAGAGATGTTTGATATATTGATGGGCAGAAATAAATCTCTTGGGTATATTAGGAATCTGTTTTTGTAACACCCTTTAAACAGGATTAAAATGGAAAAATAGGCAGACCGCGGTAAAGGATCTAGCCGCCTTCTCTGAAAACATCGATGACATGCTGTCAGGTTTTTACTGGTGGGTAATTTGTCTGATGATAGTGATGGATCCTTGATACCCATTCATTTTGTGCTTTGATAATTCCTCTGAAAAGTTCGAGCAGTGCAGCAGTAGCCTGTAGTCAGTAGCTCACAGAACACCAAAAATCAGGGAGATGTGGACTCAGGAGAGCCGATATTCCCCATCTGGAGTTGTACTCTGCACACTCCCCAGTTGCTAGGAGTGAGTGTATGCTTGCCAGTGGTGATGACTGGGAGCAAAATCGGAGATATCCTTTCATTTATTGACACTTAAGTTTAAAAAAAAAAATTCCACTCCATTATTTGTATTGGGAAATATGCTGCATACAGATCGGTCAGAAGACCTAAGTGCTGCTTAGCTCATGGGAGCTGAGTACATCAGGAGGGTGCACAAGGAAAACGAGATTTCAGGCTGTAGCTTTAGGAACTATGCAGACTTGCAGTCCAAATATCCGATTTGGGCGATCTTGTTAAAGTAGGATCCCTCATACTGGACCTCTGTTTTCATGCCGGAGCTCACAGAGTTCCGCCGAGCTTCTGGTACAATCAAGAGGTTCTCCTAGCAGATCGTAAGGTGGAACTGGGAGGATAGACTCAAATACTGGCTGTGATTTGCCTCTCTATCTGGGCTGTGGTTTCAGTGCAGTTGGGAAACGTTTACATTTCATTGTCTATTCAGCAATTGAATAGCATAGTTACTGGAATGTTTCATTAACCACCCTTTAAAACCTTTTTTTTAGTCTTCCCTTCTCCTGTGCTAAAAGCAGGTAAAATATTTTTAACCACGTCTGGCTTTTAAATTCTTATGAAGGTGTATTTGGTCAAAGAAGATGTTGAATTTCCCTCAGAAAGGCATTCTCTTTGGATGAAGGTTTAATCTGGGGTGATGGAATTAAACAAAGATTATTTAGTACTGCTTAACGAGCAAAGATTGATTAGTCAGGTATAAAGGCACAGTGCTCTTCCTTTCTCTGAAAGCCTATTTCAGATTGAATTCTTCAGTTCAATGTAAAAGATGACTTGATCAGCTTGTAGTGAGCTGTAGCTAAATTGTACATAATGAGACAGGGCGTTGTGTGATGGAAGCATCTGTATGTATGTATGAGAGGGGAAGGAGAGAGGGATTTTAGCTTGTTTAGAAAATAAAATGCATCGTTAATCTAAATATGACAGTAGCATAAGCTGTGAGAGCTGTCTTCCAAACGGCATGCCATGAGCCTGCTCTGTTTGCTGCTCTCTGCCAGCTGCAATCATGTTTTTGCCTAAGCGCTGGTTCGTTTGCTGGCGCTTGGATGGACCAATTGCTGCTTCTGCCAGAAAAAAGCATTGCGGGGAAAGACTGTCTGAAAACCATCCACTGAAGGAATAATCTGCTGGGATGCAGTGTCGTGGGAATGAAGGGGCAGAGAAGGGAGATGCCAGTTCGTCACCATTCCCAGCTAAATCTGAACGCTGTGGAGAGACTTCATGCCCTCTGCCTGGAGTCTTAGAAAGAGATGCGCATGTTGGGTAGTGATGTGGGAAAGCTAGTGGAAGAAAAGGATTTGATGAGAAAAATCTGGCTGCAAAAGCTGGGTTTGTTTCATTTTTATTCTTGTTGGGAGTGATCTTTAGAATGATCATCTTTCTATTTTGCTTCCCTTCTTCAAAAGCTAGATACAAAGGTAGTTACAGGACAGAATATGAATACCTAATAATTTCGTGTATTTGTCACTGTGCTGTTTTGCATACACCGTAGTTTTCTTCCTTCCCTGACTAGATGTTTTTGCTTTAAACACTCTGCAGGTTGTTTGTTTGGTTGGTTTTTTAATAACAAACAGGTCACCAGGAGAGAGTGCAAAAGCTAACAAACCTAAAGCAAACAACAGTTGTGCGTAAGAAATGCATGGAGAAATGTACATAGATGTACAGGAAGTTTTTAAATAAACTGAATATAAATACAATGGAAGCAGAAGAAGCTGAACTGCTGCCAGCAGGATAATTATATAGTTGATGCGCTTGTCTACGAGACTGCTTTTTCTGTCGTTTGATATATACTTCCACTAATGAGGTAGGTCTCACTCCCAGAATTTGGTCTCCTGTTCCGCGTGTAAGCTTTAGATATACTTAGACAGCTCTACGAGGAATATGCCTGCAGCCTTTTGGAAATGAAATGCAGCTCTTCTAGGTAACACTCACCGTGTCTTGCTGGTTTCTGGGCCACACTGTTTGCCACTTCCCATTCAGGGGAAGGCAGCAGTGGGAGTCGGTACAAACAGAAAATTGGAGTCATGTTGTGCACCCAGCGATTTGCCTCTCCTTTCCAACAGGAGTCATGTTTATTTACATGTGTTTTCCTGATTGCTTTTGTAACTGAGTTCTCGTTGAGCCTCCTTTGTAAATTAATCGTGCTCTCCATCTCATGCTGAAGCAGAAACTGATCTCATGGGCAGATTGATGTGCTGATGAAGTCCGTGAAGGTCAGAAAAAAGGACGAGGTTCATAGGTGTTTGACTGGAAGAATCGGGTTGTTTTGGTGTTGTGCGACACCAAAGTACTAGTGTTTTGAAAAATAATTGGGTAAGCTGAGTAACGCATTACCTAGGACCAATGAGATGACTCTGGTTGAAAATTGATTTTACTGTTCTGTTTCATTTGAAGATTGTCAAATATCTTTTTTGTTTTCTTATTATGTCTTTTAGTTTTCGGCTCTCTGAATTCTCTTCGTCTTTGTGCTTTCCTTGTGACTTTGTTCCCGTCTTTTAGTTTTCTGCTCTCTGAATTCTCTTTGTCTTTGTGCTTTCCTTGTGACTTTGTTCCCTCCTCATGCGTACACACACACACACATGCACACTTTACAGAAGAATGTTGAGAAATTTCCAAGTTCCAGAGCTCCATCATTTTCTTTCCTCCTTTGTCTCTATTTCTATCTTTCCATTTCTTGTCCCAGACAAGAATCCCACAAAGCAGTACTACTTTGCTCGTGGTTACGACTACCTCCGAAGACATTAGTATTGCAGGAGCTGACTGGTGAGGGAAACCACCTCTCAGACCCCCACTGAGTGAGCAGTGTCTCTCTGCCGTGGCCCCAGGGATTAACACTGACAGACACATTTTTATGAGAATTTTTTCTGTAGTTCTTAAGAGAATGATAATTAGTAACTAATAGCAAGCCTCCAATGGACTCCTAGCACTGGGTCTGTTGAATCCCTGTGTATTTGTGTGCTAATGTATATTGTCGAGTGACGATTAGGAGGCTTCAAATTTGGAAGTGCTGCATTTTAATAGGTAAGTTTAAAATAATTCAAAGTGTTTTGCAGTTGGTATGCTTTAGACAAAAGCATGAAAGAGACTAGTTTAAAGTTACAAACCAGAAGTTCCAGATGTATATCCGAGAGTTATGCATGACTGTGCAATACATACCTGAAAAGGAGATCCCAATGAGATGGGACAGCATCTGTTCACTGAACCAAAAGGACCTGCTTTTCTGCTCTGCCAGGCTTTGCTTTCCTATTTATGCATCAAAGCTGACATTTAAACCTTTACTGGAGGTATGATTCCTTAGTTTTGAAAAGGCACAGATCTTGAAAAAAACAGATGACAAACCATTAAATGGGCGTTGTACTGCCAGAAAACGTGGGTTGAATGCATGCAGTCTCAGATGGGAAGCATTCCTCCAGGGTCACTTAAGTGTTACCCGACCCTGGGAGCGGGATTCGGCCACTTAAACGGAGATTTCTAGTACCCTTGTAGGTGTTGTAGCGTACCCTGGTGCCCACTGGGCTCCCGGAGGTCCTGCGTTGTACCTACTGTCCCTGTGCAGGTTTCTCCTGTTTTGGGCTCCCCAGGGAGGTGGTGGAGTCACCATCCCTGGAGGTGTTCAAAAAACGTTTAGATGTGGCACTTCGAGACATGGTTTAGTGGGTTTAACGGGCATGGTGGCGTCAGGTATACAGTTGGACTTAATGATCTTTGAGGTCTCTTCCAACCATAATGATTCTATGATTCTCACATGCCGGGAGGAGCACAAAGCGGCTCTGGGCACCTCTCTTCAGGCCGTTGAATTTGGTGGCAGAAGGAAGTGGCCCGGGGGCTACTGGAAGAAATGCCAGGAACGTTGGGCAGCAATGAGAGCACAGCCAGAGCACGTGGTAAGGTGGGGTGTGAGTGAGGCAAATAAAGAGAAGAGTGTAGGTGCTGAGGAGCAGGCAGATAATTAAAGAAACTTAAAATATAGGAGCCTGATTTTTATACATTGACATGTGTTTCTTGACAGAAAATCACGTTAGCTACTTTCCTCCCGCAGTAACAGAAAAGTAGTTCAGGCTGGATTTGTCTTTCTGTAGATCTTCTCCTGTGTATAACGTTGCTGTTCTGTGGGTTAGGTTTGTTGGCAAAATTCCTCTCCAAATGGTTTGCAGTTTGGAAACTCATTTATTTGTCAATACTGTACATGACTAATAGGAACCAAATTGATGGTTCAAAATTGTTTTGAGGTAGATTGGTCTTGCATAAAGAAATCTTTCAAGGAAGTAAAAAGCTAAAAATAGAGGTAAAAAAATATATGCAGCAGAGCCATGACTAGAGAGTCATTAGCAATGATGTCACTAACTAGGCCACGCTTAAAAAAAGAAAAAATTTCCAAATGGGAAGAAATCTAGCGTATGTATGCTGCAGTGGGAAGCAATATCTGGATAAGCTACTGAGAAGCAAGTGCCAGGTTTATGAATTTAAACAAAAAGTTAATGCATTTAAAAATCTGGCTGTAGACAGCACGACTTGGGAGCAAGTCAGCGTCGTGGCCAGAGGCTGAATGCGAGCGCTGCTCGGGACGGAGCGGGGAGCCAAGTCAGCGCCGCTCAGCATGGTGGGCAAAGCTGTGCCCTTTGCCAGCCCAGGTGGGCAGGGGCCTCCCCAAAGGAAGAGGCAAGGAGGGAGCAGGTAAAAACGAAGAGGTGAGGACCCCTGAGAGGGTGTTTTGCAGGACCGTAGCTGCAGAAGGCCGGTGCTCGTGCGGCACTTGGCTGCACCTCCACGGTGACTGCCGAACCACGTGCTCCGAGCCCTGCGGCAGCACCGGCAGCTGGCCTGGCTCTGCCCTTCCCGGGCCTGATGCTGTCTCGAGCATCTGCCCCATTTGTCAAAACCTAGGGCTGGCTCCAAGATACCCAGTGAATTCCTCATTATTATTACTCTTAATGAGTTGTCGAGAGCTAGGTTAGCTTAGATCTTAGCCAGCAGTATGTGGTCAGTACATTTGAATTATTATTTTTAACTTTGTAGAAGATGACGACTGTTGAATATATTGTTTCAGTTGTGTTGCTTCTGGCGTTAAAAGAAATTTCCTTTTTAGCACTGCCATATCCCTTAATGTCCTCCTTTACCTCTTGGATATTTTAGTTATAGCATCAATTACAAAGTAGTATCTTAAAGCTTTGCTGCTTTTTACACAATGACAAGATGATGATTTCTTTCACCAAGGGAGTCCATAGCAGTAGGTACCAACGACTCCTACTCCAGCATCTGGAAATGAAAGAGGAGGTTGCTGAGTGAGGGGGAGCAGGAGTACCCCAAGTCTCTCCAAGTCTGCATTGAGGTCCAACTCTTTGCAGCCAGAGTCTTTGGTAGCTTTTGTCAAAAATATCAGTCGTTTTGGCTGCAGACAGCGCAGTATGTGCTTGTACAAGGCCCCAGGGGCATCTTTTTTCTTTTCCTAGCTCTGAATGGCAAAGTATATGGGACACACTTACATGCTTGAAACAGGTGTTAGAAAGCCTTGTATTAGCAAGGTATCATGGCTGAAGAGTAATTAAGACTTTGCCATGAGGTAGATTAAAACTTTTTCAATTATTTATGTTAAATCAGCATCCAATCAAGATCCATAAATAATTATGTCGCAAAATTTATACTTATTGGAGATTGCAAGAAAAATATATTGTTGGGAATCCCACTTGAGAATATAAAGGGACTATGACTGAGTTTTAAATCTGCTTTGCAAGGGTAGTTTTGATATTGTTGAGTGCTACTTTTTCTTGACAAAAAGGTGTGTTAGCTGGTGTCTAACATTTGTGTCAGTGGCAGTACAAACCTTGTGATACCATAAAAATTAGATCTGCTTAATGTAACCACTTTTGAAACAGGAAACTATGTTTCTTTAGATTTGTTATGCCCTTATTCTTTCATTTTTTTATTAATACATTCCATATACCTTTTTTTCCTAAACTTGCAGAGGATCAATATAAAGCTGACCATACAGTATTCCATCTAAATGATCATTTACATTTACTCAACTTTGCTAATTTTGATACTTAGACCTTTTCTGCATCGTTTGTTACCCCCATTTGGCTGGCGTTTAAGCATTCTGTTTGTTCCAGGTATATATTAAGAGAAGTCTTTAATATCCTTAGATGGCCATGGATGTTTGACTGATTTGATTACCTTCTCTTATCCGTTTTTCCCTTTTTTCCACATTAAACACAAACATTATATTCACACGTATTCTTTCTGGTGGTTACCCTTACTTCCCAGCTTTGAGAAACTCTTGCAGAACAGCCCATTGCTGCAGCCACTGCCTCTCTGACATGCCATTTGCGAAGTTCAGGTTTGGATACATATATATTTTTATTTTTTTTTGCTAATATTACAGTCATGGATAAACATCACTTACAAATTCTGCTCCTGTCCTTGACAAGGTGAAATTATTAAGACTCATTTACAGCCTGCAAAAGGAGATGTCTGGAGATGGAGTCTAGCACTACTAAAACGTTAGTATATCTGTCTGCTTGTTACTGATCATTGCTGTCAGGTGAGACCACCTGTGATACATGTTCCTATCTCATCATCTCAGAATTTATTCTCATGAATCTTAACTAGCATTAGTCTGAGCTGGAAGGAGAAGGGAGACATACACCTCCCAGAACAAAGACACGCCTGGGAAGTTCATGTTGCAGTTAAGCATATGAAAGAAAAGAAAAAAAAAAAAAAAAAAAAAAAACAAAAAAAAACCCAAACAAACAAAAAAAAACAAACCATGGATACAAATGGTAGGCAGGTATGAAGACAGATTAACTAAACATTGTGCTTTCCAGTTTCCACTAGCAGAAATGTAAGTATCTGCACAGAGGATGTTTTGCTTTTGTTGTCCTTTTGCTTTTTTTCAGTAGTGATTTTTTTAAATTACGCTATTTTCTTGTTCTCTTCACACTAGTTTTGAACTTTCCATTTCAGTGCTTTTTTCACCCTCAGCACTGCTAAGGGAAGCTACTATAATGTGACCTTTTTAGAAACTGAGATCAGTGTTGCAGAGGACAAAGCTGTTGCAATAGATCTCTGAATTCTGAGTGTTGAATAATCTCCCCAAATGGAAGAAGTAGTGATGCTAATTAATCCTCCTTAAAATACGTTAAAAGCTCTGATTCCCATGTAGTTGTTTCTTTAAATAAAGAAAAAAGTGAAGACGTACAATTTTAATTAAACATGTGGAAGATTCTTATTTGTGTATACATGAATCTGTTTATATAGCATTGCTTATACCTGGAGAATGACTGCAGAAATATCAGAAGGTAAAAGGAGAAAAATTGAAAGCCTTTTTTTTTTAATGTTCCTCTCCCTTCTTGAAATACCCACCGTGAGTATTTCAGTACCCTGCCATGAATTTTATTGTAAGTATCCATTTCAAAATACTCTTTTGCCTACACTGATACAGTCCATCCTCACATATTTAATTTCAGGCCTCCAACCCTTTGAAAATGCGGTGTTTTCAGCCCTCAGCATTCAAATTTTCATTAGTTAAGTTCCCCTTTCCAGCCTTCAAACTGAGACAAAAAAGTGCTCTAGGTTTTTTCTTTGTCATTTACTTGTGCGAGACTTGAAAGTGTAGTCATTTTAAGCTTTTGCTTTTTTTCTTAAGGCTTTTTTTTTTTCTTTTTTCCCCCCAAAAAAACTCTGACGTCCAGAAACATTTTCTAAGAACTAAGTTGAGGTTCGTACATAATTACTTGATTTTTTTCCTTCTTCCACATTGTCCTCTCATCCCCTTATCACTTCTGTCTAGCTGCTTGATGTTCAGATCTTCTTTTTTCTGAGGACTTGTTTTCAGAGGAAAGATGGATGGCTTCCCCTCAGTCTTTGGACAAGCCCATACCCTCACTGTTTTAAGGGGTTGCTGGAGCATCCCACAGTCATTGAGTGCTTTGTCATCCATCCCACAGGCTCTACCGAGAGCTTCAACAAGTTGAGAGGATGTACAGCTTCTGAGGCAGGATACTAAACAGGTGAGGTTTTATTTCAGGAAAGACTTGCAGAGCTGTGTATCCTCCAGTCTACTTTGTAATAACATTTGCAGGTGGGAGGGATGGGCGCATGTCAAAGTCAAGAGGGAGAAAGTAAAACCACCAACTTGCTAAATACTTTCGTGAGTTTTCCAACCCTTATCAGACCTTCCATCACAGTCAGGTTTTCCAGTTCTGTTTATGAGAAGTTAATCAAGCCCAGTACGTGGAATTTCTGGGTACATTCAAGATTTTCATTACTTTTCCACAATACGATTCCAGCTCATAAGATTAACTATGCTCGTTCCAGAATCCCAACAGAAATTTAAGATGCTAACTGTACTGTGTTGTCAGCCTTGTCTTTTCCCTCTCAGTCATTTCATTGGTTTCTTTGAAGCTTTTCTTTTTTAAACAATCTTTTACATTGAGGAAATGAAACTTCCAAATTAAGTGTGAAATAGTCCCTTTGTCAACAAATAGCTTATTACAGTTCTGCTGTGTATGGATATACGTGTCCTTTGAAAGATGAGCTTTTGTTTTTGCTCTGAAAACTCACTCTTTCGCACTTTGCATGTGCTAGGAAAAAGCTCTTGTACCTTTTCGCTTTTTTGGTGGTTTTTTTTTTTTTTCCTCCCCCAGTGGAGTATTAATGAATTATTCATCAAAAACTCTCAGAAGACAAGGCATAAAAAGGAAGAGTACTCAAAGTCCCCGAGATTTTAATTTTGTACTGCCTAAAGTTAAAAAAATCCTGAAGTGATACATTCATCCAGGTCCACGCAAGCACTATCGAATATATAATATGTGATCCTGGGAAGGTCCGTGTGTGCTTGAAGTGCAGGAACCATTGACTTCAAAAACACAGCTACCAAAATGAGCATTCTATACAAAGCCTCATATGTTGAATGTAAAAGAGCCAATTCTGTGGAAAGAGGCTGGGCTTTTCTGTTTTTCCAACCTATAGTTGTCTTTTCTCTTGATTTATTCCCTTTTTTGTCTTCATTTTTTCATTATTCCTTGCTTTGTGGTGCTTGCACATAGAAACCTGTGATAGTTCATGATGGTGATAGAAAGCAAGCCAGTAAGTATGCATACCTGAAATCTCTGTTGTTCTGTTGGGACCAACGTTTCCAATACAGCGTTAATTTCAAAAGAGCTTACTTGATGATAGAGAAGTCTTTTAGAATATTTTCTGTGAGACTTTATGCTTGCTTGTGTTTCACGTATGATGCCTAATGTTTTTAAGACTTTGTTAAAACAGGAAAACTAGGAAATGGGGGGGAGGGGGAACTTAAAGATTTTTCTGATCTTTTATTTAAAATATCGTTTCTGATGGCAGCCTGACTTCTCTTAGTCTAAAGAGCTATTGTGAAAGAAAAGTCATAACTGATAATAAAATAAATTGTGCAGTTTTTGCCTTCGTGCAAGTTTTTTTGCACTTGCATATAAATTAGTCTCAAAGTTCAAAGGTGATGCTTCAGACAGTTGTCAGCATTTGTACCACCCTGCTGCTTTTTTTTTTTGTTGGCATGCTTCAGAAATTAAAATAAAGTCAGAGACAATCTTATTTCTCCTAACACAAAAAGCTGAAATCCTCTCAGCTCATAAATGATAAAATGACATGTTTGGCCTTCACAGCTTCATGGCCCTTAACTATTATTCACGGTGATGGTGAAGAAAATTTCTAGTACCTGAGAGGGAGTCCTGTTGCTATTGAATCCTACTGCAAGTTACATTGCTGTGCCTTTTTGTTTCTTTGCTGAAAAAGTGCCCCATGGTAGATATAAAAATATTGATAGAGGACTTAGTTCTAGACAATGCAGAAAGTTATTTCCTCCTTAGTGTAATTTTACAATAAAAGCTTTTTCTTCTCATTCATCTCAAGAATTTTGTTGGCTTCATGTTTTCAGAGTACTTCAGTTATAAGACTCAAGATTCAGGAGGGATATTCTGCCATTAGAGCATAATGTGAAGAACCATTATAATATTAATTTTTATATTTAATGTGGTTCATAATATGTCCGTTGCGAGTAGTGATCTTTGTAATCAGAATTATAGTACAGTTCCCATAATCATTTTCTTTGTCTGGATCTACTCCTTGTTTGTCTGTCCTCCACTCTGAAAAGCCTGATCTAAGCTGGTATTAAAAGGCCAAGTTCTACTGCATCTTATTTTAAGGGCTGAATGATTTAGGAAAGATGGACTAATGTTCTTTTAATCTAGAACATGGAAAGCATTTTGTTTCAGATGTTTTTTTCTTTAAGTAAAAAAAAACAGTATATGTCAGATGTGGATTGATTTGGATAGGAAAATGCCTGGAAATGGCAGAACACTTCATACAAATTTTTGCAGAAAGTTTCATTTTTTCATTCTCCAGCAATGTGTTATTAATAATTTTAATAGAAATTAAAATACATTTTTTTTCAATCTATATTGGCATGGATGATTCATTCTACAGGGAACAATTTTTTAGTTGTCTGATCTGTCTTCAGATCCATGAATCTTCATACCAGTTGTTTCTGCTCCTATATTTTAGCCCCTTTTTAGTTAGAGAAGAATGAAGAATACTGTTTTGAGCAAAAAACTATAATGATGATGATACAAGTTCTAACCAATTTTATGAGATGGGCTGTAAGAAAGTTACTCATGTCTGAATGCAGTATGGGAATAGACATCAAAGGGAAGTAAATATGCTAATACTTGAAGTATGTTTAGGAGAAAAAAAATGTTGATTTTACTTAATTATACCTCTATTTTCCATTAATATAGAATGTGATTCTAATATAATGTAAGCTGATATAATGTAATTTGCTACATGTGTACCGATAGCTGGGTTAGAGGCTGCTTGTGGTCAGTTTGTTGGTACAGTAATGCCCACAAAATGATGCTTTTCTTTCTCCCGTAGTCTTTTATGGATGCAGTAAGCTGTAACCCTGCAAGCAGCCTTGGTTTATAAATGGACTACAGCAAAAAGACCTGGATGGTGCAGAAATGTTTGATTTGTGCTTTGTCCTAACAGAGAAAAGAGGGACTTAAAAGGCCAATTAACTCATAACAGGATGGTTGGATGAAAGTAGGCAGAGAAATGGGAAGTATACAGGTTTTCTTTGTTTATTGTTTGTTGGACATTGGGAAGCTGATTTCTGTTGTTTGTATAGTAAATGTAGGAAAAAAAATGTGTACAGAACTATCTTCCATTACTCAGTTCACGATAGCATAGCAGACAGTGAAACACAAAGGTAGGATAAATTTTTTCTCATCAGTCATAAAATACCATATCTTACCAACTGCTTCATGCTCAATAGTTATTCGTTCAGTCAGGTTCTTCCTGGGCAGGATAAGGCCCAAAATTTGAATGACACCCTTATGCTCTGTTTAGCTGCAGCCTTATGGTTTAAATGGAAGTTGATCCATCTGGTATTTTCATCCTACATCAAAAGCGCTTTCTTGAGCACTGTTCGTTATGAAAAAGAATAATTAGATTGTCTAGTTTAACACAGAAATTGCAAACTGCACGAAATACTTAGTTCTGGAGAAGAGCAGGTCTATTGGCAGTGGCCAAAGTGACAGGACATCAGGGTCATCTATCAAATGCAACTTAGCAGAAGCTGGCAAAGTCTTTGCTATGCATAGTGCTTGGGCTTTTTTGCACTCTAGGCAATGGCAATGCCGGACCTACTAAACACCAGATTCCTGAACAGCACCGTAAGAACCTTCAAAAATTAAAACACTGAAAACGTATCATATTTACAGTGGATGTTTTTAGAGAGTATAGTGTAACACAGTGGAATACAATGTGATGAAAAATGTCATTGAATATATCTCTTGTAAATCTTTCATAAAGTATACCCTTTCTATCTCAGCGCTTCTGTCAGCCTTCCATTTCCTGACTTTAACAAAACTTCAGTTATTGACATCAAACTTCTGTGTGGTGGTACTGGGCACAGAAGCAACAACCTCTTTTTTTCTTTTTCTCCCCACCCCCCCGCCTCATGCATTTACTTGTTTGAAATACATTATGAAGGAGATCCACAAAAGATGAAAACGTAAGATATTTTGTACAAGATGTGGTCCAAATCCTTTTTCAGTCCAGCTGCTTCCAGTCTAATTACCTACTTTGTCATGCTAGACTGTTCAGGCAGGAGGAGGAGACTGAAGAATTAGGTTGAGATGCTGAGCAGGCTGCTCCCAATTTTCTGTTCTGTTGAACCACTGCCCTGAGAGTGAGGGACTTAAACACTTTCCCTGAGACCTCATCAAAGGGGCATGTCTTTTTGCTATTAGGTCTTGCATCTCCCTTTGGCTTTCACCACGTACAAGGAGCCTTAACTAGATTTGAGGTATCTGAGAAGTTGTGTGCTAATGTTTTGAAGAAAAACTGCTGTAGAAAACCTTGAAGGCCACACATGTACACAGACAGAAGTGGGGGAGTCAAATAGCAACTTGTGGATTTTGGCAGTGGCAACTTACACGTGGATCCTCAAATGCAGAATGCCTGAGCCCTCGTGCCTAAGGCATGATATGTGATGTGGCAGATGTGTAGCAGGGGTTCATCCAGGACTTCTCCTAGCTTAGACTGAAATTAGCATAAAAATCTTCGTTGACCAAGAAGAGGTTGGACTAGATCCCATCTAAACTGACATAAGAACATCTTGACTATGGAAGACGTTTGAGCATAAGACAGACTGTTTTGGACTAGCTTTTAAAATCCGTTTGGAGGATCTTTGGAAATTTGGCCCTGTAGACAGTATCTTTCCTTTCTGCTTAGTTAAGGACTTAATCCTCGGAAGCTGATTGTGTTCAGATCCAAGCATTTGGCTCAGAACCCGTTTTGTATGTTAATGATGCACAAGTGCAAGAACTTTGCAGGTTCTTTGCAGCCAGGAACTGAAGTGTCTACTTCTGGAGAAATCAGGCAGACTGCTGGTAGTTAAACTGTGGTGGAAGAAAAGTTGTAGAAGTGGAACTTGACTTTGTTTCCATTGAAGTCAAGGCATTTTCATTCCAAGAACAACAGGATCTGTTTTGGTTTTCCTTTCGACATTGGAAATGAGTGTCTCACAGATTTTTGAACTCTCTGAACCATTGTTAGAGATTTATTTTTTTTCAATTTGGTGTAGTCTCTGCTTCCACTTCATGAATCTTTTTGTTCAAAATGATTATTGGCATTGTTAGAAAAAAAATATATACTACATTGGGCTGGGTGGTGATTAATTTTTAAAGAGCTGTTTAGGTGCCTGACATAATTGCAAGAGTACATTTCTATATCAGTGGAGGAATCAAAGAGGAAATTATTTACTCAACTTTAGCTAGAACTGAAGAGAATGTTTTTGTGATTTCAGAGCTGGTTTTATGACAGTATAAATTCATGGCTCCCCTACAAAAAAATCTGAAACCATATTGTTTCATTGAATGTTGCTTGTAATTTTGATGTGGCAAAGAACCAAAACATCCCTAGGAAGCTGTATGTTTGTTTGTCTTTTTATTAACAAGCTGTTGGCTAAGTAAATTTCCATTGTTGAATGACTAAGTCAAATATTTATGATGCAGACATAGGGCAGTTCCTTTTAGAGGCTGTGTGAGAAACATCTGGCCAAATGACTAAACATCTTTTGTAACAGGGAATTTCTGGGGTTAACGGTCAAGGATTCTGACTAATTGCAGGCACTAACTCTTAATGAGTGCCAAGTGTGCACCTGTCCACCTCTCTCTAGCCCCTCCATAAACATGTTGCATGGATGATGTTCTACTGGGTGGTTGTTTTGTACTGTAGCTTGAAGGTCACTTTTCCTGCAGCTCCGTTTTATTTCACACATCTGGGCACATCATGCACGCAGCAAGATGTCAGTGCTGTTATTCAGCAGTAATCTGGTGGCCCTACATATGCACTGAATCAGTTCCTTAGGCTCTACGTAAAAATTCTTCTCATACTTATTGCTCTATATTAGACAATGTAGTCAACTGTTTTGTCAGTTCTTCAGAATTTCAGTGATTCTGTTCTGAGATACCTTCCATGCCTTTCAGCACATAACATTGCAGCCTAAACAAAGGCAGAAGACTTTGAACTGATTATTTAGGGTCTGGCTCACTACTTTTCTAGTTTTAGATGATTTAATGCCACTGCAGAGAAGCAAACTCGGGGAGGAGGTGCTCTACAAATCACAGACTGTGTCTGGCAATGAAATTTGCAGAGAATAGGCCTCAAATAGCCCTTCCAAGCCCAGCCTGCGCAGATCTCGCTCCTCTAACCTGCACCGTTTGCTGATGTACCTGTGGTAAGCTGTGCCTTTGCCCTCGAGGTGCTAAACAGGCTTCCAGAGTGAAAATCCCTCATCTGCGCGGTCCCTAGGGACCAGTTTAGGCCAGGGCCTTCCTAAGTGTTTGGGAGACGTCCAGGAAGGATGCAGATTTGTTGCATGGAGAACCCATGTTCGTACATACGCAGTGAGTGTCGCTGTACAGAGAGAGCTGAGCATCACCCGGCGCTTGCAACGTAGGCACCGTGCACCTGCGTAACCACAGGGCTCCTGGCTGTAGGGACCTTCAGAGATGGAGCCCCAGAATATAGGGTTGTGAAGACATCGCTGCTTGAGTCCTCGGGACAGAGATAGAGTAGGGCAGGACCTCTTACTGACAGCTCTCTTTAGGTGCAAAGTAATAGGAAGGTTGTCCTGTGAAAATGTTTGGCTTCAATATTATAATGCAGATATGCCAAAGAGATAAAAGTGGAAAAAAAAATAATTTAGAAAGGACAGCCTACGGGCAAGTTGCTTGACGGTAAGGAAACTACTAAATGGGACATTTGGTGAGCTAAAAGTAATGGCCTTTATCGTCAGTTTAGTGTTACAATGAATGAGTTGTTGAACTAAAAATCAGTAAGGTGAAACTTTCACTTAAATAATTCTGTAATGACTGCTTAAATCCTTAAAAGCTTCCTCTGTTGTGAAATGTGGTGTGGGATAGTCTGGGGTATGACTTTCAGAATCGGGTACTTCACAGTACCTTTGTGCACATCTCCTTTCCCTTTTTCACTTAAGAATGTAGACCTTACTGTACTTTATAATACTTAAAGTCATGCCGAATGATGTTTTGTTCCTGAAGCCCAGACAAAACAAATCAAGATTCTTAGCACCTGCGTAAATGTGATAAATTATGAAAAGCAAACTTGGGTCCTAATTTTGTAAAGCCAGTGTACTACTGGGATGTTTTCAGCCTGTTGCTGTCCAGCTGCTCTGAAAAAGCAGCAGCTGCTGTCCTTCATTGCCTGCTTCTTTCCTGGAAGGTGCTTTATGATTTAAATCACTGCTTTGGGTAGAGAAAAGCAGATCTCTCTAATTCAGCAACTGCCATTTACATTGACTTGACACCAAGAAATAAAACCAATTGAAAAGGATCACTGCAAGGATAGAGAAGAATAGGCTCAACTAATAAAAAGCTGCTGAAAGCAAAATAAAAAAAAGAAGACATACTACTGGGATTTAACTTCAGAACATAAAAAGCGTACACAGTGTTTTATGCATTTAAAAGTAAAGAAAAGTGGTGTTTGGTGGTTTGGTTTGGTTGGGTTTGTTTTTAAGCAGGTTTTAATAATATGCGTTGCTTATAGGTCTAGAATAATCTCTTAAATCAGATGCAGCATCCATGTGCTATGTGGGCATTTTAAGCAAAGAGCTGACTGTCACCACATGAAATCCTTTTGCCTTTTTTGGGCTGGAGAAGAAATGCTTCCAAACTCGGTGCAAAGGCAAGAGGAGGACCAGACTGTACAGCCTTGTATTTCTGACTCTTTGTGCCTTGTGCCTTTAGCAGAGTGTGGCATGGCTAGCGGGTAGCTTCCCCCCCCTCCAAATCAGATTATCTAACAGTTAATCTGTTTTGTTGATGTGCTGAGTGACAGCAGCTCATTCAGGAACACACTCGGGGTGGGAGGGGGGAGCATTTCTGAGAGCAAGCTGTTTCAATCAAACATTTTCCTTTTAGTGATTCGTAGGATTAAATTTCAGGCTGTTGCCTATGGAACTTGGCATTAGCAGCCAACGCATTCATCACGTTAGCTTTTCTCTTCCACTTCTTTTATGGAAAAAAAATAGAGCCATAGTTTATCACCATCAGTCTCCCTTGACCAGCTTATAAGGCTGTGATTAGCCTTTTTCATCACCTTTTAATACTGACCAAAACCTAGGTGGTTACACTCACAGTCCCCTCACCTTTTTCTTTGAGTCTGTGTGTGTTTCTTTTCAGCGTATCCAGAATAATTCTGAAATGAGCTGGAATTGATCTATGCTACTGTTAACCTTTCTGGACAGGTTATTCTTCTTTCTCAGCATATGTGTGTATGTAGCCATCCATATTCAAGCTATCTAGCAAGCTTATTTCCTCCTCACCTACTGAAAAGTCAGGAATACACGTCTTGTTTTGTCAACATTTATTGCGCTGTCTTTCTCTTGTTTCAGCTAAATCCATTAGCCTGTAGATCTTGATATGGCTCCTGAGTACCAATTTGTATAGTGCTTGGTGGTTTGTGTCATGTCTGAATGGTGAAGCCTCTTGTAGACCTCTTCCTCTCTCTCTCTTTCTCTTTTCATGACATAAAGGGGAGCAGGGAAGACCTAAGTCTAATTACAGTGAATGAATCCGTGTCTTGTACGTGCTGCTCGGAGGCTTTGCTGTCTCTTATCCGCATGACTGTGGCAGCTGAGGAGCACATCACAAGGGCACCCTGGTGCAGACCCCAAGTGCTTGATCTGTATAGATTACTGCGGTGTGTTCGTGCAGGGTGGATCCAGACTCTGCAGCTTCAGCTTACACAAAGCCTCTTCACAAGGGGAGGACAAATTATGTTAGCTAACGTGTAGCAACTGTCAGGAGGTAAAAGCCTAATGAAATTAAGACAATGTGCACTTCGCACAGGTTGCAGCAAGTGCTATGGGGAAGCTGAGAGATAATCGAAGCCTGGTAATAGGCACTAAAACTACAGATACCTTGCATTTTCCAGAACTGCATTTCTCTTTAGTCTATGTGTAAATGGTGTAACAACATATTTTTAACATCACAGAGACAAGATTTTAGCCAGTACAGACAAGGCTGAACTAATAACAGCATAGGGGACAAGCCAAGACCTAGACAATCTTGCCAGAATAACAGGAAACCTCAGCGTGGAGTCACAGGGTCACAGTGTATGTATTTTATTTGGGAATGCTCTATTTGCTTGGCTGGACTTGCTAAACTAGTCCTAACCACTGTTAGGGAAGCGTCCTGTCTCATTATATGCCTCTGTTATTTGTATCTGGATATTTCTGTCCATGGAGAGTGTATAAATTGCATGAACCTTCTCACCATGGTATTTAGAAGATCCTGAAGGCAATAGATTGAGATATGCCAAGTGGCCTTTTAAAAGGGCTCAGTGGCGCAAAATGCTGGGAGAAGCTCTGATTCTGGTGGTGAAAGAGAGGGCATAGTGTCCATGTGTGAACGTGGTGGCTTCAGGGATTGTCGGGGCTGTGAGTAAGCGGAGAGCTGCTGCAGGCGGGAAATAGTCCCCTTGGGCTGCTGGATCGATACAGGGGGATTTTTAGCTTCTAGACGAATAACTAGAAGGGTCACGAATAAACTTCTCTGTGCTCAAAGGTGGTGGTCTGCCATCTCCTCTACATTCCATTTCCAAACGACGGCAAACAGCGGTGGCTGGAGCAGCCCAGGTTCTTGAATCTTCTATTTGTCCTCTCTGAGCTTGCTTTTTTTTCCATGTTATTTTTCGGGTCTGCCCTGTGCATGACTTTTGACTCCTGCCCCAACCCTTAGCCCTATTGGAAAGGTAACTCTTTCACTCTTCTTTTGTTATCATAATCAGTCTGTTTCTAAGTCAGCACCTGTCATTCTGAAGGGTTCAGCGTGGAGGGACACCTTGTACCGTGCCACATGACATCCAGCCCCAGCCCTCAGCCCCTCCGATTCAGCAAGCTGCTCTGAAAACCCCACCGAAGCAAAGCGGCTTTTTGGCCCTCTGGGATTCAGGCACCAATTTTATTTCATTGTGAAGCCCAGCGTCAGTCTACCTTGGCCCAAGGTACAGGACTACAAAAGTCTTCTTTCTTTACAGTTCCAGTTTTCTGCCTCTTTTGAGTCAGTTTCCCCAGTTCCTTCTAATTAGGCTTGTGTAACTCCAATAAAACCAGTAAGGTTTTGCCATCAGAGCTTTTGACTAATACTGTGTGCCAAACAAAGACATTTTGAAGATTAGCTATCTGCATGTCACGAGTATGTAAATGCTTACTATTTGCTTATGTAACAGGTTCTTTTAAGTGGTGACTTTTGACAGCTACAGTTCAATTTTACCAACTGTTTCTTTCTTAAAATGAAGAAAATACAGGATGGCAAGAGCAGAAAAGATACTTTTTAATGTAAGCAAATTGGGTTTAGCGAGTTAACGAATGAAGCAACTGCTGAAAGATGTTTTTACACTGCTGAAAGATGCTTTTTAGCATTGTATTAGTGACTAGAAATGTGAAGAGTCACGTATAATCCAAAACCAAATCCCCCAGGAAGAGTTCCCATAATGTACATGAACTGTTGAGCAGCTTAATAAACCAGGAAACTGAAAAGGGCAGCGTTTGCTGCAATCCAGACACCTTGTTAATGCATACAGGTATTTGCAGCCAAGCGAAGAGCACGGTATTTAACACTGAGGTGTATCTGAGTGAGAAACAAGACAGGGAACTGATAATACCGCAGTGGTTAAGCACGTTAGAGTAATACAGCAGTCCTCTATTCCTAAAATGCAGGAAAATTTTGTCAAACCTCTGAAACCTTTTGGGATTCACTTTCCTTATTTTCAGCCAGCATCGTAGATATCACATAACAGCGATAGTGAGGGTTACAGTTCCTTCTGTGGTAACTTCTTCCCAGGATCTTCACAAAATGGAGAGCTCTAAAGACTTCACGTCGTAATCAAAGCTTCAGTGAACCAGACTTTGCTCCAAGTTAAAGAGTAACGTCATCGATCCATGGAAGTCACTTTGCATCACACACCTGCCCAGGTGTCACTTTTTTTCCCACAGCTAAATCTGAAATGGGAATCACCATCCCAGCAAAAGCCACTGATGTAGGTCTTCAATGTGATAGCTGAACCACTTGTATTTTTGAAGGTCCTACTGCCCTTTAGCATTTTTGGTAGCATGCTCAGTCAAGCTTTATGTAGCAGCTATTGCTGACTTGCATAGGCTACAGCTTCCAGTCCGAAGCAGGACTCCTCGCCTTGGGACTGTCTGGGGCTACGTGAAAGTCAGCTTTTGTTTGTCTTTTCCGTGCTCTGCTTTGTGCTGCCTAATCTGCCTGACATAGGAGAACTGATTTAAAAGGTGCTCACAATATTTCCTATTAGAACAAAGTCTGAAGAAATCAGACTGAAGAGAACCTTAAATTTTTGCATGCATTTTTTTTAATGTGTTTCTGGATGGCTGTGTACCTCCTCACACATGGGGAATGAAAATGTAACGGACTGACACAGATTTCAAACCTCTAGGTCAGTGCAGCTCACTGTGGTAATTGCCTGGTGCCCACCCTTTTGGATCCTTGACAAAGCCTGTCTTTTTAACAACATGCACTTCTGCTCTGACCTCTCATTATGGATATAAAAAAAGGTATTCCTTTCTTGGTCTTTCTCTCGTTTCTTGTAAACAAATTGATGCTGACTAGTGTGGTCGTTATTCCCTGAGGGTTTTCTGTAACCACTTTTCAAATAAGTCTATGCCGAGATGAACAGCTTTGTGGTTCGGGGCAGCCTTTGGTGTGTGGAGATTGAGATCCTTGGTCTCTCATAGGTTTTGTTTAATGACAAAGTAGGTGGATTGCTTTGGAGGGCTTTCATGCTTTTTTTTTTTCTCTTTTTTTTTTTTTACCAAAGTTACTTAAAGGTGAGGCCACTAATATGAATGAGTCAGTTGGGCTCCATTTAGTGTTGAAGAGGAGAGCAAGGCATCTGCAGAGGGTGAATACCTCATCATCTTTGACTGCAGGAAGAGCCTCAAGGTAGCTAACTTGTTACCAAGTGAGTTGAGGTGACATTAATTCCATGATACGATTTTAAATCAGACCACTCATTGATTTTGATGGGAGCACACCTGAGCACCCTTTTATTTCCTCGTCTGGGCACTGAGTCATCCAACCTGAGGCATCCCATGTTTAGAGTATTGGGTTTAACTTTTCTGTGTTTTTCTTCTCTTTCCTCTAACATTTAGATTGCCATATTCAGGTTTGGAGATGAAAGTCACAAACAACTGATCTACAGAAGTGTCTCAAGCAGAATGCATTGTTCCTGTGGGTTTTTTCCTACCCTTTTTTTTTATGGCAAGTACATTTCCACTAAGTATTTTTAGGAACTACCATGACGCCTGTAAGTGCTACAAACTAGTAACTGAGAGAATCATGTAAAAATAGCATTTGGAAGGGACCTCAAAGAGTCATTTAGGCCATCTCTCTACACTTCGAGGTACAAGCAACTGTTCTTACAGGGCACAAAAGTTGGGTTTGCGTATTTATTAACCTGAGTGCTCTTACTCACTGGTGCTGCTTCTGTACTGCTTTAAATGTTTTTCACAGTGCACCAGGGTTTTTTAAAAGGCACATCTTTTATTAAGCTAGGTACATTTTACTTGATTTTGGTTTAGATGGGATAAATACTGTCTGAAATGGCTGCGCCATATGCGTGAGACTCCATCTTCTATTGTTAGTAACCTGACAGTGCTTCATAGAGCAAAGCAGTAGTCAGTCTGCAGGGAGGAAAGAAGGTCTAAAAGAATTCTCTAATAAACCTGAAATTTTTGTTGATATACTTTGCCTGCATCTCAGTGCTGTGTTGAAAGAATGTTAAAGAATTACCACTGAAAGTCTAGGGAAGAGGAGAATTTCATTGAATTTTGCGTCTTTTTTTATTCTTTCTCTTTTGGCTTCTGGAAGTGGCTGTCCAGGTTTAAGTGTCTGGGGTGTATTTTTGGCATAGAAGACTTGTATGTGTTGACTTTTAGTGTACCAATCTTTGAGACTGCCAGGCCCGCCTTCTGGGGAAATTTTATATAATTGGAGCATGACATAAAGTGTGTTGCTTTTTGACTAAATTCCTTTAAAGTCTTTGGTATTTCCCTCTTTTATTTCTGAAGTTCCTTCATTTTATGTCATAAATAACACTGAACTTGCTGAATCGCTGCCCATGAATTGCTTCAAGAACCAAAACAAAAAGAGAAGTGAGAGAGGATTTATTCAAATTTGACATTAATATGAGCAAGCGGCACTTTGAGGCACTGCCCTAAATACTAAGAACCCCTAAACATTTACAAGAATTTAAGCAGAATCAGAAAAGTTACCAGGAAAGACCGAAGGTTAACAGTGCCGCTGTCTCATGACGCAGAGATTTAAACACCCAAGCACATGGACCAGCAGCATTATCATTGTTAAATGTGTATGTAATACAGTAACTTTGCATTTTTAAAGATCCTTATCCTTGTATTGTCAGAATTACCATCCTTTAGAGATGTGGGCTCTCAGGAAATAGGTTTTGCTGTCCATGAGCTTTGGCACCCCACGCAAGCACAGCGTTGATGGAACTCCTTGATTTCTGCTGCCCTTGCCTTGCGTCGCCGCTCCCACCAGCGGTACCCGATCAGTTCTGCCTACTTGGCGGTCACTGTGCTCCCGTGCCTTCTGCGGGCGCAGAGTGACGCCGTAAAAGCCACAGAACCATATTTTTGAGCCTTTTACATTAACTGTCAGAATAATGCCGAGTTTTTTGTAGAGGATTATTGCAGACTTTGTTTTACATTTCCAAATGAAGTATGGAAGAAACATCTATACTCCTTGAGAATCTTGTATCTCTTCGAGTACTACATGAGGACTAGATGTTTCTTCCATGTGGTGGTGACTCTTCTTGCAAAACCAGGCTAATCCCTGGGTAGTAGGTAGGAACGATACAGTAATTGCCTGGTTAGTGCAGAGTACCTTCCCATGGGGCAGGAAATACTGTTTTATTTCTTGATTTCGTTGCCAGCCTTTGCTTAGTAAATGTCTTAAGAGCCTCTGAATAAAGGTAATTCCAGGCGAAATGTACTAAAAGTGTTTGCAAAGAAAAATGTCTGAAATAAAATTATTGGCTGATATTTTCGCTGAAGGAGATTGCTCTTAGCGGCCCTGGTGTTATAAATAGTGGTTTTAAGAAACATAAAATTTTCTTTGCCCAATGTAGCGTATACCAACAGAAATCTGGAGTTGTGTGTCTATCCTGCATGTCGTAGCGTGGTCGGAGATGTCTCAACTTGATTTGAATCGTGTGTTCTCTTAAGTCTGCATTTCCAGTAAGAATGCTTGAAAGCCTGAGAAGCGTTATATGTAAGAATAAAGAAGATTAATTTCTCTGTATCATTCACTTACGAATCATACAGCTCTATAGGATTTGATAATGGTGACATAAAAATAATGGCATCTTTAAAGAAATATAGAGACATTGTATCTGAAAGCTATATCAGAGCTATAGCCCTTTTCTTCTCATCGTACCTATGTGCTTTTGACAGTGGAAAAAGTATGCGCTGAGCAGATGAAGAGGGATTTCTTTGTCTACAGGGGGAACGTTCTTCAATAATTAGAACTCCTGTTAAGTAACTCTTTGGAAGTAACATCTCTGAAATGAGATTGTGGAGTTTTTGGCCAGGGCATATATCTGGCAGGGATTCATTCAGATGCTGTTCAAAATGGCATTTCATGAAGTCTGCAGTTCTACTTTGCTGACAATGACAACCTGTAAAATGCTGGGACGTACTGTAGGATTTTAAGGAAATGTTTTGCTCTTACACCTGCCAGGACATGTGGGGCCCTGATCCCTTTCTCCAGGATGTTTGTAACTTCCATATATAATCCATAGGAATTGCTCATATCCTGTGCTAGGAAAATAAGGCCTGTGAGCCAGTCTATTAAAACCTGTTGTCTGAAGAGCA
The DNA here is from genome assembly GCF_000690535.1 of Cariama cristata. NCBI lineage: Eukaryota > Metazoa > Chordata > Aves > Cariamiformes > Cariamidae > Cariama > Cariama cristata. The sequence continues at coordinate 54,048 of NW_009635126.1, forward strand.
GTGTGTAAATAAAAATATCCAGCTTTTTCAGTGATGGTAGATGTTTTTCCTTCTCTTCAGTAGCCCTTCCATAATTGACTTTACATACTAAAGGTCCGGTTCTGCATCGTTTTAAGCCAGTGGGGGATTTGACTTTCATTTCATTGTGGGGAGGACTGGCCTTACAGAGAAAAGGTGTGTGACTTTGAATGGAAGCACATCCCTTTCCTCCCTACTTGTAAGGTGGGAAAATAAGGTTTCTAAGACACTTGCTTATCATATATTATAAATATGCTTTTGAGGTGTTTATATTACTGTCATGGCAAGGTGTGCATTGTAAAGATTTTTAAAGAAGCTACATGTCCAGGCTCCACATAGATTTAATAATCCTAAGGTCTTGAAGCATAATTGTTTCTCTGGATTGCATTAGAAAGCATTCCAGTGACTTTCTCCATGTGAAATGAGGAGAGATAAACAGTGTGCCTCTATAGAAGTATAAATATTTTTCTCCAAGACATTTAGACTTTCACATGCTGTTGAGGGTTGTTTTTCTTTTTTTTCTGCTGTGAGAAGGCCTGCATATTCAAAACATTTTCAGACTTGATGTGTAGTCTTAGCTGAGGGTGGGTGTATCTTGCAGAGCTTGAGGTTTGGCCGACACTGCCAACTATTTCTAGGTTCACACGGTTCATTCGTCTAGTTGAAGCCTGAAAAAACACTTCTCCTGTGTTTCATTTGTGGAGTTTTTCCTCTTTACAGTTTGTTTTTGTTTGTTCGGTTTCTTGTTTTGAATTAGGATTTCTGCTCTGTGCTCGGGTTGGAACATCACCTTATGAAAGATCGTGTGTGTTTTGTAATGTGCAGCTTGTGGTGCCTCTCCAGTCTCGCTCCTGGAGCCAAGGATGACCAGCTCAATAATAAATATTAAGGAATTCTTTAGTGAGACTGTCACATGTGAACAGCAACGCCTGGCCATCTTGAATTTCCCATCACATAATCTCATTTCAGCACTTGGGTTACTTCAAGCCCAAATGCAAATGGGCGTTACAGATGCCGTGGCAGGTATTGGTGGCTGTAGTGAATAAACACACACATGTATACATCCTTGCTTAACACTTGTTTGGACTTCTGTCCACGTGGAAAAAACACAGTAAAGTTCATATTTTGTAAAACTTTGTTCTCATAATAGCTGGATGTGCTTGAAATTAGACCAGGTAAGTTTACCATCTCTTAAGTTTCAAAGCTTCTGAGAAGCTGAGGTGCACATCTAAGAAATCACAGAGTGATTTTTGTGCTCCTCTAATCTGATCTGTTTACTACAGATAATCAAATTTCAGACATTTTCTCCTGTACTGCCTGAATATTCAGCTCAAATGACACGCTCTCCCCCAAAAATAATTTTTTCCCCTGTCTAATCATCCCCACTATTTAAAAGTTTGTAATTTATTTCTGATTTGAAAAGGCTACCTTAAGGCTCCAGCCATGCCTTTCTCCAGGTAGACAAAGACCCTCTTAATAACCATTATTTTCTCTCATTCAGAGCGTGTGTACATATATATATGTAGATATAGAGATATATATGTGTATAGGTATAATCAAGTCACCTCCTGGTCCTGTTTTCACTAGACCAAGCTCCTGGCCTTCTTCAGGCCTGCCCGAGATGCTTTCTCTGCAACTGCGAGCAGTTGCGTTACTCTGCTGTTCCACTCAGTCCCTCTTTGCTTCTGCTCACTCTTTACTGTTTATAAATCCCAGGATCATACTTTTGTTTGCCACAAGGTTACCCTTGAACTCCATCCTGATGTGACACTTTTTTGTTTGGTTGGCTGTCTTGCCAGAGTAACTGCTTTCTAATTTTAAGTCTCTTTGGTTTTTTGGTTTTTTTCTTTTTTTTTTTCCCCTCTTTTCTATTTTTCCCCTTATTTGTTTGCCCAGTCTGGCTTCCTGGTTCCTAGAAACACCGCCTTGCTTGTAGGCGTGCATTAGGAGATGTGTATTGCTGCAGGGGGCCGGGTGATCCCCGACAACCCTCCCCTGCCTTTCAATCTGCTTCATTAGGCTATTTCATATAAGAAACAGGCTCTTATGGTGGTATACGGTTGGGCTGGGTTTTCTTCGGGAACATTACTAGGTATGTGTTGAGAGTTACGTGAAGTAAATGTAAGAACAAATGTATCCGAAGATATTCCTTGTTCTGCACAGAGTCATTAGGGAGTTGGAGTGCTCTTTGCTGGGCTTCAGTGGAGCCAGCAGGTGGGACTTGCAGACTAGAGCACGGATGAGACTCGGAAACCGGAGCTGTGTTCCCAGCTCTGCTATTGATTCTTCTCTGTGACTTGGATGCCTTGCCCCGCTCTCAGCTGATGATATTTACCCACTACATTACAGCTACTGGAGAGAGAAGGTGATGATGTTACAGCCTAAGACACAACCTTTTGGTAGGATCAGAAGCAGTCCTTCCAAGACAGGGTCAAATGCAGAGAAGCAGCATCCATGGAGCTAGCCAGGTTAGCTCAACTTACTGGTACTGCTGAAGACTGGCATAGAGAGAGCTCAATGGCTGTGACGGTAAGGAGAGAATTTTAGCTGCTTCCACACATTCTTTTGCTGTGTGAGTCAGGGCTCACGTTGGTTATTTACATAGACTGAACAGTAGCAGCCAAGGTTAAATGATCCCTACCCTAGACTATGGAGCTGACAGTTGAACCACTCAGAGGAATATTAGCTGACACCAAGACAGCTCACTTGAGGAAAAAAAAAACACCTACAAACCAAACCAAAATCTGGGAGTCTACTTAAGCAAACCCTCTGCCACCCCAAACCAGTGGTTTTAGGTGGCTTGTTCTCAAATTTTGCCTCAGTTGTGCTTAATTATGTCTCTATTCCTGTTATTCTGTCTTTTTTAATCATATAAACCAAACTGTTACTGAATTTTGTCTTTAGAAAGCCCTGAGAGCATAGTTAAAACAGAGTTTGTTGCCTGCCAGACCTTTTCCATGATGTACAAAGAGGCCCTGGGAATTTTATTTTACCCTAAAAGCTCTGACATTCTCTGAAGTTCATGTTCTTAAAAGTTATTTTAACCTGGTTTGCATTGGTGTAGGTAATCTAACTGTATCAGTTTGAAATCCAATTTGTGTCTGTTCATAATGTAGGAAAGACCTAACATTTATTTTCTGCTTGATTATTTTTTTTAATTTATTTCCCCATTAGCTATTTTAAGTGGTGTTTACCCTAAGGGATTGTAGGGGCAACTGGAGAACACAGAACTAGCAGTGTTAGAGACTAATGAAATAAAACTTGATTTCTTGAGAAAGGAGGTGAATTTTATTATCTGAATAATATGGTTTTGCCCTGATTTTTGCCTGATTTATACTAGTTTTACCTTTTTTTTTTCAGTATATGGAATAGGTCCCCAGTTTTAAGTGACTTTTAACCACACTACCTGAAAATGAAGGCCAAAGATTGAGCAACTCTGCCCCATCCTCAGGATGGAAGGTTTCCCTGAGAGGTTCTTGAGCAAACAAGGTATCTCCAGCAAAAACAAGAGAGACTTTATTATTCCTGTTTATGTCTGAGGTAAAAACGAAGTAAGACATGTCCCCCGCTATTTTGAGGTGTTTGTCTGATTTTTGTATCTTTATTTAATTCAGGAAGTCATTGGCATTGGGGGTTTTAACAGCTTGTAAACAGAGGCTACAGATCTTCTCCCCTAATTGATGTATGGCTTTGACCAGGCTGGGGTAGCACAGAAACCTTCTGCAATTGGGTTGGGTGACATTTTGAGGGCAGCAGCATGTTTCCCCTCCTTTCCTTCCTCTGCTCCTCTTGCCTCAGCATGCAAAGGGTGACTTCTTTCCCATTCACCCTGGACCTGGGAGACGCACGGTGCTGAGTGCCCACCTTGCTGGTGGGCAGAAGGTTGCTTTGCAGGCAAGACGTGAGGCTGTTGCTGGACCCATAGGGTTGTGTGTTTTTTCCAAGAGTTAGGAAAACATAAAGAGGAGGGTTACTTGAACAGAGAAATAAGGACATTTCGATATTTCTTTGTAGTTTTCTGAATTGATTTTATTATCACTGATTGAAAACAAACGAGGGTTAATTCTACATGAAAGCTAGACTGCCGCTTCTGACGAAGGTACAAAGACTTGTGGCATCGGTCATCCCTGTGACGCTAACGCGAGGTGACGAAGAAGGTTCAGGCTTGGGGCTACAACTTACACTGGATGTAATGACTGAAGCCTTTTTTCTTCATGGGAAAGCCTTTAAGATGGCAACAACTATAAAAAGTGTTGGCAAACATGCCACTATTAGTCAAACCTATCCATCCCCTATAGGGAAAAGTATGTTCAAAGGTATGGAATGGCCTCCATGTGAGGAACGGCTGAGTAAGACGGTGCTTGTTCAACTTGGAAAAGAGATGACTAAGGGCACATATTGTAGAGGTCTACAAAAGTCCCATAAAAATCTAATGGCACTGAGGGATGTTCAGCAATTTTGTAGGGTTTGGCAATGTGTCGGTGATACTCTGCCTCAGATTTGGCTTGTTTTGTTCTGCTGATGCGTTCCTGGCCCTCTGCCTGAGATTTGGCTTATTTGTCTTTTTGTTTTCACCGTTTATTTTCACTGTTTTCTTTTGCTCCATTTTAATTAATTGTTCTTATCAGTTATTTTTAATCCCATCCCCCCCAGCACAGAGTGATAAAAGCAGTTAGTGTTTTTGCACCTCTGGGGAAGTTTTATCTGAGTGAGGAAAGAGGAAATCCCTGAAGTAATTTTACAAAGTTCCCGGATTGCTGCTCCAAACCTGTTTCTTGCCCAGCTTATTCAGGGTCACTTAAACTGGAACATGCCCAGCTACATTGCTGAAAACCACGCCAGATGTGCTGTTTTCTAGCTCTTTACTCTTTCAGCCGTCTGTGCTTTTTGAACCACAAGCTGCTCCAACCCACGCGGAGCCACCAGAGTTGTAGTATGTGGCTTCGACCAGAGTTGTCTTAGTCTCTTGGTTTGGGGATTTTCTGTGTTGGATTTGTAGGCGAAGGGTGTCTGAGGGCTACTTCTGTGAGGCTTCATCTTCTCTGGAGAAAAACGGATGCCCTATAAGGCTGCTTTGCCTGGCAGGTTTGACGGGGCAGGAGGAGGATGTGCACGGTTGTACCTCTCCAAGCAACGGTGTCACCACGTCCCCTTTCCTTCCAGCCTTCAACCCGTGGTGCCCAGTCCTTGGGCTGGTGTGAAAGCAAGGGAGAGGGGGCTGTGGGGAAGCTGAGACAGCCTCGAGCTGTCCCTGCATAAGAATTCAGGTGCCGAGGTGGAAGACCTTCAGTGAGAGCTCTGCTAGCTGCTGGGGTGACCTGTGGCACTTTGGAGGTGCTGAGGGAGATGGGGAGGGTGCAGGAGAAATCAAGGGCCAGAGCAGCACTGCGAGGAGGGGGCTCTGGAGTGCCGTGGGGGGCCCTCACCACCCATGGGTGCTCCAGTGTCTCTGAAGCCGCTCGGACTTGTGTTGGGAACTGGTGTAGTCCCCAGTCATGGGGACCAGTGATGAGAACCGGTGATTAAGAAACCCTTATCTGGTCCCCATCTATTTCCTTTAATGAATAGTTTTCAGCCGGAGTTGTAGATGAAGCTTTGTGGGTTTAAGAGGTATCTTCAGCTGTGTTAAAAGTGTTTGAAATACCAGTTTGGAACTCAGGCATTTCAGTTGAAATGAGATTTTTTGCATGTGTGTCGTCTTCTCCTTTTTTTTTCCTTTTTTTAATGGCTTAGAAAGCTACTAATGATACTTTACTCTCCAGGGTCAAATGTTGTTTATTTTGCATATGGTGCTAATGTTTTTTTAACACTTTCTCTGACATGATGAGTAAATGGGCAGGATTTGTCACTATATCAAAAAAATAACTGATTCTGTCTCTAAATTTAGATTAAAAGCTGTAATTAATCTGCATAATAATGGCAACATGTTTTCCTGTGTATAGTCTCATGCTTACTTCCTAATTTTCTGTGTGTTTTCAGTATTCTTTGTTCATGAAGTTTGCAAAACACAAACGGCACATAACTCTATTAGCAGGACATAGTTGCATATAGGTTATTTAATTATGCAAACAACAGCTTCAGTTACTTCCAAGGTCGTCGATTTGTTTCCCTCATTTTATCTTTCAGTATTCCATGCATCTTTGCGCACCTGTAAGCTGCATTTCTGCCGAACGTGTTCGTGCATTGTCAAGGTATGGGATTAAAGTTTGGAAGGAGGAATCGCGGGTCCCTGCCGCAGTTAGAGGTAGCTGGCCTGGTGTTTGCAGTGGGAAACTGTGCTTCTTACCAGGGACCACCCACTCGTGTCCCTCCTGGCCACTGACACTTCCCCGCACGGGAGCGGTCACACACAGCGAGGTGTACTGCCTTCCTAAACCATTCGAGTACGATCAGCCAACTGTTTTTATGCCATATTCTGTGCAAGCATCCTGATTCACCCAAATATGGGCTTACCTGGGGAGGGATCCATAGTTTGAAGGGAGGAGGGTTTAAAGCAGGAGTACGGTGACAAACTCGGCATGCGTGTCTCCGTGCAGGGAGTGGACAATGACAGCATGGACCAGCTCTTGCCGAATTGCCGTGCTAGCAGAGGGAAGGGCACCTCGGGCAGGCAGGGCTGTCCTGAACCCTGCCCCTGTTTCCAAGGAAGACATGAGCAGCTCCAGATGTTCTGCTTATTCACCCTGCTTTTTTGGAGGAGTATCAGTGCTGCTTTCCAGTTGGGGATGGGGCTGGGATTTAGATTCTCTAGCCTTATCTTTCAAGAACCTTTATTGAGGTGTTCAACACACTTGCTCTAGTTTCCCCATTGGTAAATGAAAATATATTTATACCTGTTCTAAGAGCGCCAGGCGCAGTAACTGGCTTGTGTTTGCATTGTACTCTACCCTGACTATGAGAGATACTATTTAAGACGTATTTTCTTTTGGCACAATTCCACTGAAGACAGCAAAGCAGCTTCTGCTTTAGACAGTGGGTGTGTTTTGCCACAATACTGAAACGGTTGTATTTTACTAATAAATTATCCCTGTAGCGTATTTCACTATGAGTTGGAGCATATCCTAACTGTAAGGCCTGCATGGAGGAGTCTGGCCACCTTGTACAGGAAAAAAATCATAAAGCATTGCAGTGCAAATTCCAGAACAGAGAGCTTATAACAAGTGACATATGCCATTAACAGTATATATTGCTTAGAAACCAAGGGAGATTTCTAGAGAGGTCTTCAGTACAAATGATTAGCAGTTATAATGAAGTACTATCCTGGTAAAGATAAGAGTCTCAAAAATTTGTGGTGTGGGTTGGGTTGCGGTATGAGGAAACCTCTCGGAGAACCGCCCGTTTTCTGTAATTAAGTGTGAATAAGTAACACCATGTTGGTTCATTAGCATTGGTTAGTTCGGCAAACTGATGAGCTGACACTGTGGGAACCAAGCCCAGGCAAAATGCAGCTATCATGCTGAATTTGGTTTTGTGACTTCTGTAGCTTTTTGCTTCTTTTTCCTTTGCTGCAGGTTCTGCATAAAATCAGAGGAAGTCAATATATTCAGAGCTCTTACAGTCTTGGCAAGATCAGCATTGATTACAAAAACATGAACAGAAATTTCTTTGTCCCTAAACAGTAATAAACAGTGGCTGAGACTGCTTTTCATAGGGAAGATCACAGCTAGAAGCATCGTGCCTCTCCTGGTTTTAGCATCGAAAGAAATGAACCGAGAACAGCTCTGCTGGAGGTTATTGTTGTTCAGTTCAGGACCGAATAGAAAACCTTTGTCTCTGTTACTTAAATACTGTAGCCAGTCATTAACATCAGTGGGTCTTTTTTCTTTACAGGTCACTTAATTATCCTACTAGATATTTGTGCTTCTGCAATGAAAAGTGTTTTGTGACAATAAGGTTGTCTAAGAAAAAAAAAAAATAGCTTGTGTAAAAGAGTTCCCTTTTACAAATGGGAAAAGGTGTCGCTCCTCTCTCTGTGGTTGCTGCGTTTGCCTTTTAAGGAGACCTGATTTACAGTTAAATGTTTTGGAAGATGGGCAGAGGACCAAGGCGAGTGCTAACAGTGCCAAAGAGAAGCGGGAAATGAGGGAGAGGATAAGTTGAAGGAAATATCTCTCTGCTTTTAAACAGAAGAGGAAAACAAATTGGAAATGTGGGTGGGGAGAGATGAAAGCACCTACGTCATTGCAAAGCAAGGGCTCTAGAGGAAAAAAGAAAAGAGATGATATGGTGAAAAGTCGTGTTCTGATAACTTCAGTAGCTTTATATCCACAAAAAAGGGGCTACGTGCTACTGTGCTGTCTTTGCTTCTGGCCTTGCCTGCATTTTTGTCTCCCGTCTCAGGCTGGACACCCTAGAAGGGGGTTAGCTCTGCCTGCCTGCTGTGTCTCAGTTTTAGTGGCAGGGACAGAGGATGGTCACGCTCCTGCTTTCCTTCCCTGGCTGGTAGCTCTCATTCTCCTCCCGGGAGGGTGCAAGGGCAGAGTGGGGCTGCTGCAGGGGGGTACCTGGGGGCAGGCAGTGCCTGCAGGCCCCAGAAGTGGGTACCCAAAGATTTCTCCATCTTGCTCTGCAGCCTTCCCTCACTGTAGGGTGAAATCCTGCCCAAAACCTCACCGATCCCTTGCCCTTGGTGGCAGTGATGCCTTTCTGGGATGGGTGCTGAGAGAAGAGGGGGACGGGCCCGTCTGCAGGACCCAGGTATGATGCTCAGCAGAGGGGGTGATGCAGTCCGTCTCCACGGGCCAGCGGGTACATCTCCCATCTTGCTACTGCTTTCCTCTGCTTTGCGCCTGTGTTCATAGCCCCGTGGTGGCAGCTGGACCCTTGATGCTCACATAGCGGTGCGCAGCTCTGAGCCACCAGCCCACCCTCCTGCCTCCACATCAGAAACACACCCGTCTGCCTTGGGTCAAGCCCTAACTGAGGCTTTGAGAAGGAAGAGGCACCAACTATCTCAGCCCCTGTCCTTTCTTGTTCATCACTGATCACAGAAACAGGTATGGTTTCCCCACTCCAGCTCAGAGAGGGACTTTTTGGCGTAATCAGATCCCTGACTTTTGCCCTGTTGTTTTGCTGTCATGACTTTACTAAATCTTTCTTCTCTTCAGGGAAGATATAACTTCCAGTTTCCATTCGAGTAAAAGCAAGTCTATGGTTTGAGGCCAAAGGTCCATCTGTCCCGGCATTGTGTTTCTCATAATGGCAAACAGCAGCTGCTTGGGGAAGAGTATAAACATGGGGTGAACATTTAGTCCTACCTCCTCAGAATCACTCTCCCAGCCTCCAGCCCTTTGTGGTCCCTGGGTATCTTTTGTACTTGGTGGCTCTCTGATGTTTTGAACACCAAGATCCTGCCTTTTAACCCCTTATTTTCTCATGTGAAACCCTTCCTATTTTATTCAGAGCTGCCTTTTTTGCTTAAGAGTCTTTGGTGAGGAACCTCACTGAATAACTTTAGACAACCTGATCTGTAGTTGCCTCTTTAGAAATTGGTGTCCTTTTTAGTCCTCTGGCACTGCAACAGTTTATGCACGAGATTATAGGTGACAGTTTGTAGTCATTTCACCTATGCTACATGATGTGTTGACTATGTATTGCTGTTACTTACTGTATATTGCTCTTCTCTTTGCCAGTTGTTTCTATAGTCTCATTTACTGATACTTCAATTTGAGACCAATGCCATGAATGCCCCATAAAGGAGAGTTCCTGCAGGGAACAGTCCTTTTACCAAGCTTGATCTCTTACTGGTGATGCTTCCCAGTTGGCCTATGTAAGAGTCTGGGACAGTGTTTAAACAATACTACGCTGCTGCTTCTCTGAGACGGGTGAAGCTCAGAAATCAGCTTTTCTAAAATATTGTTTTGGTTTCCAAAAGTAATTTTTGAGTTCACAAAAATGTAACTTAAACCTATGTTTATTTTTAAAGGAGAAAAACAGGTAACAGCTGATATTCTGGTCAATTTACAATTGCACCATACAGAACAGAAGAACTGAGATTTAACTCTTGTTGAATGGTCTTAAAGACTTGGAAGCCTTGTTGCAACTATGTAAATAGTAGAACAATTTACATGGCATTAAAATTCAATTGAAATGCCGTCTGATTAACCTATATACCATTTCCCATGTAATTTCATTGTAAAGAAACCAAAGACAATTATAAAGCAATAGTATTTTCAAAGAGAACAAGGTCTGTAGCAAAAGGTAGTGTCTTCTAATATCGCAACAAACCATTCTCGGTTATAGCTTAGACAATCACAACTACAGCACCATCACCATGGATTCCTTTATATTCTCTTCAGTACTAATTTTTCAACTGAGTGGCTGTTCTGGAGAAAAAAATATAGTATTCTTTAAAAAAAAAATAATGTCTGTGCTTTGCTCCAAATTTGCTTTAAGGTGTTAACACCTCATCCAGATCGTACCGTAAAACCCATTCACAGAGATGCAGGCAGCGGCAGGAGCTACGGCAGGAGAGCACTGACACGGCTGGCAGCACAGTAAGTCCTTGTGCAGAGCCAGCGCCGCTGAGCTCGCTGGAAGCCCCACCGCAGAATTGGCTCACGCTGCGTGGGGCTGGCAGGACCCACAGACCACGGGCTGAGCCCACGGAGGATGGTCCAGAGCTGGGCACAGGCAGGCTGTCAAATTGTGTAGATCTGCATTTGGTTTGCTGTTTTCCAATAGCTGCTAGTTACTGAAATGGATTCCTGACAATGAAATTATTTCTTCAAGAAGTAAAGGAAGAGTTGCTTAGCTTCTTGCATCCTCCCGTGAGGTTTCTATTCCTGGGCTCTGAGCAGGACTGAACACTGTTTTATCAGGGCACTTTCTGAACTCTAAAATAGTGTTTGAGTTTTCAGTTACAAAATCTGTAAAAGGAAATACTTTAGTACTTGATTTTGATGTACGACGTAAGAGAAATCCCTACTTATATCTTGATGGGCTGTCTTGGAGAAGATTCTATATGCCTCCCAAATTGGAATTCTATTCAAATAATTCAATTAATTATTTCTCTGACTGACTTCTGGCAGTTGCCAAGCATTAAATCGTCTCTTCTAAGATGTGTCAGAAACATACTGCTTTTTAGAGCCTCCATCAAAAACTGACAAAGCATTAGAGCAGCAGCCTGCCACTGCTGGGCCTGACTGCTAATTAGGAGAACACAGGACCGTTTTCAGTATCACCCCTGACGCTCCCAGAGCAGAATCAAGAAATATCACAGGTTTATCAGCACAGCCTGTGGCCAAGGTGGAGAATTTAGGTACATCTTCTGGCTGTAAAATCTGTTAATTTTTTGTACGAAATCCACTGTTACAGAACTGAAGTCTTTCTTTTCCTCTGTCACCAGTGAATAGATTGTTAACACTTGAAAAAGTTTGCAATTTTGCATAAAAGCATCCCAGCTGAAATGTATTTCCGTAGCCAACTACTGTGTGGAGGAGGAAGGTTTGGAGAGGGTCTTCCAGGTCTTTTTCCAAAGTGCGCATCTTGCCCTTGAAAACACTCTCTGACTTCATCGCTGCTTCGCCGCTCTGTCATCCGCCGCCACCTGTAGACGTCAGAGGGTGGCCGGTGCCCACTGCAGACTCATTGTCCATCTCCCCTCGCTCCGTGGTTCCTCCCGCTGTTAGCAGTTCGTTAGGAGACGGGGCTGCTCCTGCAGGCTGGAGCCCAGGATGACCCACGCAGGAGGTATGGTCCTTGCGGGGATTCAGTAGGTCAAGAACGATTAATTCCAGAGCAACTCTTTGTAAGCGAACAAAGTAACCACAGCTTGGTGTGGCTGTTTGTGCCATCGGATTAGCCACAGGGCTAGGCGTTTGGCCCAGTGATGGGGAAACAAGCGGAGCCTGTCCGCAGCTCTCCTGCGTGGCCCCTCTGGAGCCAGCAATGCCCGGGCCTGTCCAACACCCACCGATAAGTGTGCCGATGGCTCTCCTGCATAATGCCGTGGGGTGCAGAGCCCAGGAACAGAATAGCTGCCTGAAGACTATCAGCACATTTTCTCCACCCAGAAATATTTGATTAGGTGAATACGCTTCAGCCAGTTAAAGTGACTTAAATCATCCCAAATGCCTGTAAGTTCTACCTTACTTGTTTTGTTATTGGCTCATAACAAGAGAGCGCTGATATGTTAAATGTTTCCTAAGCCAAAAAAGAAGAAAACTAATCCATTCACTGCAGCCTGAATACCTTTGATTTATGAATCTCTGATTCATCCTGACAGCTACTTAAAAATTCATGTCAAACTCTGCGTTAATCTTGGCCAGAAAAAGAAAAGAAATGCGTTAGGTAACAAGAGTGCCACAAAATGCAGTTACCGTTGTGGGTGTGTTTAATGAAAGGCATCGTTAGCGTTTAACTCGCCAGAGAAGCGTGAGTACTTATTACCAGATACCTTCTCTTTTTTGAAGTCTGTTGAACAAATGTGTACATGGGCGTAGAAATGCATCTCTAACATTGATGTCTCATTACATTATTTCCCTTCTTTAATGTGTAGAGTTATGATGTATGTCAGAGCTTCTCTAGTGTCGTTAGATCCTGAAACTGAGATAATACAAACATTTTGTTTTATAAGGGAGGAAAGGGAAATAAATTACTTTCTCTTTTTTTGTTATTTTCTTCCCAATATTAAGCTTATTTGAGATTAAAAACTTAGCTTAATTACTTGATTGATCAAACAGCATTGTATATAGTGCCCTGGAGAAATTACCATAAACTCAATCAGGAATTTTTTTTTTAACATTTTATTATTATTTGTTGGTGATTTGGTTATTTTTTTTCCAAGAATGCTTCATTACAAATGGTAATGTTTTCCAAGAAAATAACTAGATAGCCTGAAATTTGAATATATTAAGGGTTTGAATAAGTAAAAGCAGCTGCTTTTCTCTTGCAATAGCTGTGTCTTCTGCTTTGCATTTCTAAACACAATTTTACTTAGCATACATCCATGGCAATTTACTTAGTATCACAGACTGGTTTGGGTTGGAAGGGACCTTATGAGACCATCTAGTTCCAACCCCCCCTGCCGCGGGCAGGGACACCTTCCACCAGACCAGGTTGATCAAAGCCCCATCCAACCTGGCCTTGAACACTTCCACCTGGCCTTGAACACTTCCAGGGATGGGGCATCCACAGCTTCTCTGGGCAACCTCTGCCACTGCCTTACCTCCCTCACGGGGAAGAATTTCTTCCTAATATCTCATCTAAATCTTCCCTCTTCCAGTTTAAAGCCATTGCCCCTCGTCCTATCACTCCATTCCCTTGTCAAAAGTCCGTCCCCAGCTTTCTTGTCAGCCCCTGTAGGTACTGGAAGGCTGCTCTAAGGTCTCCCCGGAGCCTTCTCTTCTCCAGGCTGAACAACCCCAACTCTCTCAGCCTTGCTTCACAGCAGAGGTGCTCCAGCCCTCGGATCATCTTTGTGGCCTCCTCTGGACTCGCCCCAACAGGTCCATGTCCTTCTTGTGCTGAGGACCCCAGAGCTGAAGGCAGTACTGCAGGGGGGTCTCACCAGAGCAGAGGGGCAGAATCCCCTCCCTCGACCTGCTGGTCACACCGCTTGGGATGCAGCCCAGGGTTTTTTGAAGTATCTTAACAGGCCCTAGGCCCAAGGTGGTGGTAGACCCAGTAGACCATCCTGGCAGAGTGGTTAAGGAGGCGAGGGCCAAGAAGGGAGGCATGTGGCTGTTTTGTTTCTGCCGTGGACTGAAGCCAGGAAGCTCCGCTGTAGCTTAATCAGAAAGGGCAGGTGATAAAAAACAGGAATGAGGTTAAATTTATGCAGGAGATCACAAATTTTTTCTCCATCTTTTTCATTACTTTACCAGCAAAGAAAGATAGGACCTTACTGTGTAATGCTGGTTTTATTATTACAAAAATATTCATTTCATAAGTGAGCAATTGAATGTGATTCTTTATTTACAACATGTCATATCTGGCCTGTGCCCATTATTTACAGTTCTCCAGAAATTTACTAAACTATATTCAGTTGAATTAAACACAATTGAACACGCTGTTCAAGTTTTTAAAGATTCAAGATAATGAAACGGTTAAGATACTACCTATATTTTCTACTGAATAAAATCTACCATTTATATAGGCTTTCAGGTAACATCACTGATACAGTGTCCTAGATCATACTGAAGACAATGTTAAGAGGTCAGTGAGTGGGTCAGAATGCTGGCTTTTGAGAGGAGTTGTTGAAATTCATTTCAGTATTTTTGGCTGTGGGATTTTTCACTATTGATTCTTTTTGGCTATGTGTGAGGTGGTTGCTTTGGTTTTCTTGTAGAGTGATTAAATTACTTTTTTTTTTTTTTTTCTTTAAAGAAGGGGAAGAGAACAAAGGCAGGCATGTGGACAGCTAAGCGCTGCTCCAGACAATTTGTCTTATTGACTGCAGGAGAATTACTGGCATGGCACCAGTGCCCTTCTCAGCCACTTTGAGACTTGGCAAATTCTCCCTAGGCTGTTATGGTAATGTTTGCATTAGCCTTTTGTAATAAACAGGTATCAGAAGAGTTGCAAAGGTAGATTTATGTTGGCTGCTGAGGGTGGGTTCTTACTAGACAAATAAAAGGAAATAGCTGAAAACTGTTAATGCTTTATGGAAGAGTATCAGCAGAAATGCTAAGTTTCCTGTCATGGATATCTAAAACTCTTGACTTAGCCAAACTATTGATTTCCCCCTATTCATTGACTGGCCTGTTCATAATTAGGAAAGTGTTATGATGGAAAGCCTCATGACAGGAAAAGTGGTGGTGTTTGTACTTCTACTCCAAGACTTGAGAGAGGAGGGTTCAGTTCCCAGCTTTGCAGCAGATTTCTTGTGTGAGTAGCAACAATCTGTCACAGCTGTTTCAGTATCCAATTGATCCAAGCACCCAACGAATTTGATGAAGTTACCACCATGGTTAGCATTTTCCATTGAACACCACCCACCTGTCTGCTTCGATATATCCAAAATCCTGCTAGATACCTCCTGGTTTTTAGCATCTTTGTTTTTTAGCATCTTTTAGCATCTTGGTTTTTAGCACCTTTGAAAACCTGTTTTATACCTCCCAGGGGTTTTCGGTGGAGAAATGTCTGAGCTGGACCACGAGGACCAGGGCACAGTGCTGCACCGGTGAAGCTTGGGTTGGATATCAGCTCGGAGGGGGGATGCTGTTGGAAACACGAGTCGCCCTCTCACGTCTTCATTCGCGGCCAAGCAATTCCTTCCCACCTCCACGTGCGTCCCAAGGCAGGCAGCACTTTGTCCTCCTGCCACAGTAAAAATACAGGTAGCTGTGGAGTTAACACCATGCTGGCTGATTTCCTAGGATTTCAGCTGAAATTCTGAAACCCCACCCCAGTATCGTCTCTCTGACTTCAGACACCCCCGGTTTCTACCTTTCTTTCTAAATGCCAGTTTGTGGTCGTTTCATATGCTGTTGTTTCTAGCACGTTTCTCTATTAAAATTCACCTTGTTTGTCCTTAGCCACTTTGTACAACTTGGGATTTGAATATTGCAAAACATATCTTAGGTGTAGAAGTTGTCTACCTACTTGTTTTGTGAAGTGAAGAACAGAATATCCCTAATATTAAACTATAAAGCAGTGGTAGTTTATTTATAAAACCAGAAAGGGCATTTAACAAGCTACCTGACCCCAGATAATTTCGGACTGTATTTGTCATGTACACAGGCGACATAAAATTATGAAAGGAAAATAGTTTCAGCAGTATGTGATGCAAGTGAAATGGAATAGCACCGTACAGACAGGAAAGCTGGTGCAGAGTTGAGGCTCGATAGATTGGTGGAGGGCCCATTTCACAGGATTGTGGCTTCAGAAAGATTGATGAGACTGTAGGAAACCCCTGCCCCATCCCATTAGTGGATGCCCTTTTGCCACCCCAGCTGTACTGACTTGCGTCCTTGTGCGGCCATTCTGCAAACTGATCTGGGCTGCAGTAGCATTTTTTTGTGGAGTAAAACAGTGCTCTTGACTTTAAACTTCTATCAGTTGGCAAGTCCAGCTCCCAGCAGGGGCTCCCCGGCATCTGCGTGGGCTGGGGCTGTGGGGAGCCTCTGGCAGCGTGGGGCAGGGAGTGAGCTGGGAATGTGTTGAGCTGCTCTTATCCCTGCAGGCTTCTCCCGTTGCCAGCCCCCTGGGCGAGGGCAGCGATGCTTTGGCACATTCAGGTTGTGAAACCATGTGGGGATCTGTGATTGAAAGTATTTCTGGTCTGAATGTGGGATTTGGAGGGGCTTCCCTGCACTCGTGACCCTGCAAAATGGGCTATGATAAATGTGTATGGAGTGTTGGATGGAAGGATGCTGGCTGCAGCACGTCTCCCTCTCTGCAGTGCTTACAGCAATAGCATCTAGATAACCCTCAGTAGTGCTGGAAATGTGTTTACGTCAACCCATGAAACACATTTTACATATCTCACCAAAATTAGTTTATAGAAACACAGTGTGTAACTGGTTCCAGTTAAAACCTTCACCAGATCAACCTGACTTACCTCTTGGTGAAAATCAGCAGGAGGAAGGGGAGCTTTTTTGTTACTGTTTTGTCTTTTTTTTGGACCTTGCCACATCCTATTGTCATTTTATTACATGACGATCACATGTTTTACTTAAGGTTTCTTTTCTCTCTCTCCTGTCTGACAGGCCTAGAAGATGTTGTAGCAATAATGATTCCTGAACCCAAAGGAAAAGAGATAGTGAGCCTCCTGGAGAGGAACATTACTGTGATGATGTACATAACTATCGGGACACGCAACTTGCAGAAGTACGTCAGCCGGACCTCTGTGGTATTCGTCTCCATCTCCTTCATTGTGCTGATGATCATCTCGCTGGCATGGCTGGTCTTCTATTACATCCAGCGATTCCGCTACGCAAATGCCAGAGACAGAAATCAGGTGAGCGGTGCTGGAATGGCTGTTTGCATTTCCAAAAAGTCACCGTGGGATTCAGCTTAAAAGTAAAAGTTGAGGAAATTGTGAATGTGTGGTAGAAAAGACAAACCAAAACAAAAACCAAGAAAGTGAAAAGAAAGGGGATATAAAAATGCCTGTGTTCAGGAACAGACAGGACTTCTGTCAATATAGATGGGATTCAGGAAAAACAAAATTAATAAATATAGTGTGTATATATATTATGGGGGTTTTCTCTGATGCAAAACACACAGGGAATAGACAGAAAGTTGATAATGTTTATTAGTGAAAAGATTGCCTTAGTACATGTAGCCTGGTGACACGGAAATGTATATAACTAACAGCCCTTGAGATCAAAGTGATGACTCAAATATATTGTGGTATGTGAATGTCTCTGTGTGATACAAGGTTCTCAATAAGTGAAGGAAGAAAAAAAGAACAGAAAGTGTTGTCATTTTAATACTTCTTTAGAAGGGTCTTGGGCTTGAAAGGCAAACATGCCCCTGTTCATTTGATTACGATCACTGAACTTATAAGTGCTGTAGTGATAGCCACCAATATTATTAAACCATTGCTTTTGGTTTTGGCGTCTCGTCCAAACCCCATGGAAGAGATACAAAACCTACAGAGCTGGAGAGAAGTCAACAGCAGTGGGAATGAGCCCTGGGTCCTGAGGCCCTCTGGAGTTATAAAGCACTGTGCATCTTTATGGTAGTTCAGCAATGAATAATAATAGCAATGACAATAATAAATTTAATCTTTTCTTGGCTGGATGCAACTATCTCGGCATCAGCAGAACTGTGAAGCTGAGGCTTCTACATTTCATTCTAATGGTGCAGTAGAAAATGTTATCAATGTATGAAATCTGAGGAGATAACCATTTTACTGCAGGGAAAAAAATGCACTGTAATTCAGAGATGTTTCTGGACCCTTAACAAATTACTGTCGGGGCAGGGGCAGGGTTGCCTTGCTTGCTCTGCAGAAAAAGTAAAACTGAGAGTCTTAATAATCATCTTGTAGAGAAAAGTACTGCCACGTGCTCTGCACATACGTAACGTATACTTAATGTATAGGAATCCCTCACCCTTCCCCTGTTGAAATTCAGGCATCCTCTGAGATAGAGACCAGCTGCTCTGTATTTACAGACAGAAAGAATATATTTTCCTTTCAAATACACAGTATGAAATTTTGGATAGCAAGAATGAGACTATCCCAGCTGGAATTTGAACATCGCTGGCAACAGATTTGCTGTGACTCTTAACGGCTGTGATAAATTTTAGATGCTTTGGCTGCAAAAGTACATGTGTACCTAATTTATCTATGTGAGTACCATAAGTGTACTTTCAATCAAGTAATTATACTATATTATATACAGGCAGATTAGCAGTGTAAATAGACATACATAAACATGAAACCCAGAAAACAAGAAGCTCATTCAGGTAGTATGCTATAGTTTGGAACCGATAGGTTTATGTGTTCAAGCAGATTTCCTTTTCAGTATTTTCTTTCTAAAGGCTGAATGAGACTAATATGTGCACAAGCAATTGTCCTGTGCAGAGGTTTTAGTAACTTAGTTATTATACTAGTTCTGTTCTTCAGAAGAATAAGAAAGCATGCCTCCTAAGCAATTATTAATTTTTTGCCGAAGCTGTAATAATGATGTGGGACAAACTAGAATTTCTTCATGTATTTTCTTCATCTAGTTTTGCCTGACATATCCTCTAATCTCTTTATTAGCTCTTTTCATATGAAAAATGGTAGTGATATACAGACAAAGCTCGACCATTTGTGTTGCTGTGGTTTGGTTTTTTTCTTTTAGTCCTGGCTATGGAATATAATGATGTCGGTAGTTCAGAAGAGCTCATCTTGCTCTTGTCCTTTCCAGGAGGGTTCCTCTTTGTTTCCCCTAAAGTTCTGCTTGGGTTTTTTTTCTCTTTTTCTCTTCTTTCTCTTGTAGCACAAGGATGGGATCACAAAGTTCTCTGTTAATATCTTGAATATTCAGATATATACAAGAAAAACTGTTTGTGTTGCTTTGCTGGAGCAAGATTCTTTTGTCATTGCGCTCAAAAGCTTTTGCCATTATAACTTGCTTGGGTCTGTTTGTATGAAGGTATTGTGCTTACTTTTTGGAAAGCCTTGCATGCGTTGTAAGCACCTTCGTTACTGACCAACTTTAGGAAAGATGCTTCCTTCTATTTGTATTTGATGTGCTCAGGCTAAAGTTTATCTGAAGGTTGAAATGTTTGGATAAACAGAGCATCTGATGAAGGGGGAGCCAGCTGGTCTATTCAGAGAAAGTTGTGCTAGCAGTTCCTACCCAGCAATGCGATAAAACCTAACTGTGCAGACTGACTGCCCTGTTCTGAAGGTGCAAAAAAACTGTGAGTCATTTATTAGACTTCCATTAAAATGAAAAAAAAAATTAAACATTAAAAAGCTTAAATTCATTTTGACATCTGAATGATTTAAAATCCCACAATTTTAAAACAAGGGCTTACGAGGGCCTATGTTTTCTGTGTCAAATAAGAACCTATGCCTACCTCTTGGTTAACCTCTGTCATGCATGCCCTTTCTGGATATGGCTGAATGTGGAGTTGCTACCAGGAGCAGTTCAGCCTCCTCTGAACTGGTAGTGTGGGCACTGTGCTGAGGGAATGGGGCAGTGTGTCTGACTGCAAAACACGATTGGCAGAATAAGCCATTATCTCCAAGCAGGAGGGGTGTTGCAGTATTACATGAAAGCAAGATTTCGGAACATCTATCCTTGTTCACTCCAAGTCTCCCTCACTCCTTCTTCCATTTTGCCTCTTTCAAGCTAACCCATTACAACTATGTCTTCCTTTCATGAAAAATGTCAGGTGTCAAGCCTCATAACTACCTTTGCCTCTTTGTCCTCTCTTATGTGGTGAGCCTCCTTTCCAGGTCCACTTCCCTTCTTGCACATGGCATAAGTTGCTGATCAAGCAGTAAACCCAAAAGGAGCTGATTTAATTATCCATCAAGAAAGGAAGGAGTCCAGATAGTGAGAGAGGCAGCTAGAAAGACCGAAGAATCTCCTGAAATAATTTCCTGTGACTTCCCAGTGAGATGAAACCTGGACATACAGCATGTACATCTTCAGGCACCACGTGTACATCTTCCTCACCATGTGTGCAACATCCAGGTTCATGTGCCTGATTTTGATGAGCGGAGAATCAGGACTTCAAGGATTCTCACTGAATGCCCTGACCCGTTTGTCCAAACTTGGCTGGGAATTAATGCAGTGGAGGACCAAACTGTCTTCCATTATGGACTTGTGCACCTGCAGCCAGGGTGTCAGCTACAAATACGGTTAGATTTCGATTTTTATTTGAATACATTTGATTTTTAAGAGTATCTCTAGCATAGATGCCTGGATGGTACATGTGGAAGTAGAAGACAAGTAGTAACATCCGCATGAATGAAAATCCAAGGCCTCCTCTTTTTTTCCCACCTGACAAGATGTTCAGGAGGTAGGTGGTTGCCCTGATGATATGCCCTTTTGCTATGAAGAGGGTACATTTGTGTAAGGAAAGCGTAGGCAATCTGCTTCCTCAGCGACATGTTCCTGGGGCCCTCCTGCAGATGAGAGAATTTCTCTGTGCAAGACTTTGTGAATTGTTCGCATCAAGAGACATCAGGTTGCAGAGCTAATTGAAAGCAGTTTGGAATTACGTGACAAGTCAAGTCCTGGAGATAATTCAGCAAAATGTGACTTACTGTCTCAGCCCTGTTAACAGCCAGGGGACAAGCAAAAAAAAAAAACAACCAAAAAACACCAAACTGCCAGTATGTCTGATTTCATATTTCACAAGTAATAGTAGAGTTCTCTTTGTGTTGTCTGTGAGACATGAGATGAGAAGATGGCAAGGGGATGATGTTTAAGTGCCAGATCTGTTGACCATATTTCTTCGATGTCATTTCTTCCCATTGGTTTCTTGTTAAGAAGAAGTTTTCTGTAAAGTCATTTTGAAACCAGATGGGCTCTGTCAGTTTTGCAGGATAGCGAAAGCCAAAGCAAGCAGTGATCGCACTGGGGGTGAGGAGGGTCCTGTGCACCCTAGGTTAACCTCCAGTGAAGGATCTACTTTAGCATGTGACTGGCAGCGTGTGGAGGGTTAAGCAATTATCTGAGAAGGAAAACTGCTGGCCGTGGCTTTGAATGAGAGTTTTGGGCAATTGAATAGAGACATCAATCTTTCAAGCAGTTTTGCGAAGATGCTTCCCATGACGGAGTCTGTAAACTTTATCTGTGGTACAGGAGATGTCCGATACCTCATCCTGATGGTGTGCTTCATTCTGTGCAAGGCACGAGGTGATCTCCTCCCTGCAAAGGTGATAGTTTAGGAAGGGCATTAAGCACTTACTGTAATTTCTCTTCCACAGCATCTACAGTCGTTTACCTTCTCGGGAACAGGCAAGTGATGCTTTCCATGCTACTGTCCTTTCTTTTTACCTAGTATCACCATCTCCACTAGACCGCTGCATCTGATATGCTTAACTCCTTCCAGTCCAGTACTGAATGTTGCAGCCTTGCTAATGAGATTGAGATTTATGACTGTAAATCTCTAAGCCTCACTTTAAACCCTTGAACTATTGTAATGCCTCTTATCTTTTAGGAGAAATCATTGGTTACTGCTAGCATGCCTTTCATTTCAAATGAAAGAATCCTTTGAAAGTATGACTTTACTCCAAGATATGCATGTTCTTTCAAAAACTAAATTATTCTCATTTACATGTAAGTCATGAACTTGTCTATTTAAGATAGATAAGAGAAAGCAAACATGAAAACAAGCAGATCAAAGATGTACATGAGTCTTTAATCTTGTCCTTTCCCCTTGAAGAACATGCAGAAAGAACCGAGACATTTCATTAGTTTAAGTAATAATAGTGATAAAAAGAATCACAAGCAGGACATAATGGCTCTTGTCTTGCTGTATGTTATCAGTCTGTCTTTGATATATATTAAAGAAACAAATAGCTGGCAAGAAATGTTCCAACTCTCATCTGATTCCTTTATTTAAGGGAGATTGTGAGAAAAATGTACCACAGAAAAAATGTTGTATAACTACAAGATACTCCCTCGCATGTAATAATTAGTTATGCTGGAAAGTTCCTGTGTAAATCTGATACGATAGCCAAGATAGTTTTCACCTCTCTAGCCAGATCTGAAATTGCTCTCTGCTTTCAGTACTGCATGCATTTTGTCAGTCTTCCACGTCTTTCCAATCCAATAAGCTTACTCTCTGAATTTAATTTAGTGATTTTAATTGAATCTGAAGAACAAAGTGGTAATTTATTAATCGTATCTGTATGGTGATTAGGTCTCAATTGACAAACTACATCCAGCTTCCTTCCATTTTTGGCTTCATGCTCTCCAGCTGGAAACCCTTCCCACTGACAGGCCCCTCTGAACGCCGGCACAGGCGGTGTTCCCAGCTGGAAAAGTTCAATGTCTTCTGAATCACCAAAGACTCCGAAGTCCCCATCCTGTCTAACAACACATGGCTAGAAACATGGATGGGGAGGGGAGGGGAGGTGAAGAGAAGAGTTTAAGTCATTTATTGGTGGCAAATTGAGATGCACTGTGTCATGAACTGTTGTAAAAGTGACAAGACGATATCGGAGTAGGTGTTGCTGCATGAAACTGTACAAGAAAGGCATGAAAAAACTGGAGAGAGCCCAGAGGAGGCTCACTAGGATGGTGTTGGGGACAGGAGCACACAACATCCGAGGAGAGGCAGAGGGAGCTCGGTTTGCTAAGCCAGGAGGGGAGCAGAGGAGGAGGGAGGGCTCCGCTCGCAGCCTTCAGCTGCAAAACGGGTGGTCGGAGAAGAGGCAGAGTCAGACTCTTCTCGGAGGTACGCAGCGAAAGGACAAGGGTAATGGTCACAAATTACAAGGGAAATTCCATTTGTATGTTTTTTTTAAAAAAAAAAAAAAAAGACTGCGAGAGTGGTTAAGCACTGGAACAAATTATCCACAGAGGTTGTGAAATCTCCCTTCCTGGAGATATTCAAAACTTGACTGGACACAGCTCTGACTTTGAAGTTGACCCAACCTTGAGCAGGGGGTGGGAGTACATGACCTCTCAAAGCCCTTTCCAGCCTGTGAGTCTGTCTCCAGATCGCCTGGTTGTTGGGTTAGCACAAGTGAGCAGCAAAGCCCTTGGAGCACTGATAGAGGCACAAGCTGAGTAGCAGGGGCTGCGGAGGTAGCTCTGCTGGGCAGCGATCGTATGAACTGCCCCATAACGTTCTCGACCTCTTGCAAGAGGCAAGCGTCTGCATCATCACCGTTTGAGTACAGGGTGTTTTGCGTCAGGCTGTTACTACATACTTTAATCCTGAGTGGCTGTGACCCTGCCAGCACGGTAACTGTTTTGGAAATACGGGAGAACGCTCAGAAACATCACGTGGTAAGCAATTCATGGTCCACTGGAGGGAAAGATAGAAGGGCCAAGAACACGCAAATGGTTATGTATGGATAGGATGTTACTGCAGGACTATATAGTACTTTACCTGTAAGAAACTGCAGATACTTTCGCCTCATTTTTATATCTTGCATTGCTCCTATAAAGTAGGCGACTCTGTGTTGCAGGAAAAGAGAACAGCAGAGAAGATTTTTCATATTTTTTGTGGTTAACAAATTAGCAGCTCACTTTCAGCACTTATATCTTGCTGAAGATCATGAACTAGTTCTGGAACAACATAAGAATAAAGACCTTCTGAATCTTAAGTCCAGTGTTCACTCTGCTTACTAGCCCAGGCCTCGTTTAATAATGTATTTTTTACAAGTGTCATTAAAAAAAGAGAAGGAAGATGTAGGATACCCAAATAGTGGACTTGTTACATACATTGCTACTCCCTGGAGTAGTCAAGGTGCTGTAGTGTAACATTGTGATGGACTGACGTGCAGTCTTCACTGGAACTGCATTAGAGTAGCTTTGCTCATCAGCTGTGGGTTACCAGCAAGCCTAGAATACCTACTGTGCCCTTATTGTGAATAACAGTATGACTGACCTCATCTGTTTATATTTATACAGCACTGTCCTGTTTCGTGTACAGTCACTTCAGATTATTAAGAAGCTTGGGGAGAAAAGGTGATGATTTCTGCATGAAGAGATACGTTTTGCTTAAGAGCAAATTTTGTCTTACAGCGCCGACTTGGAGATGCTGCAAAGAAAGCAATCAGCAAGCTACAAGTCAGAACAATCAGGAAAGGTGATAAGGTAATTCTTCAAATTGCTCATTACCAAATGAAACTCTGTGCTGAGGATTCCTTCAGAGCACTGGGACAACGAAGCAGAACAGAAATGGCAATTGCTTATTTAGCTACTATGTGTCCTTCAGGCAGGGGAGGAATACTGGGAAGCAATTTATGGATGGAATGGAATAGAGAAAGAAGAAGGTGACTCTGTGAAGATACAGAAAATACTGAAAGATAAAAGATGCTTACTAAATCTGCATGCTTCCAAGGGCAAGTTTCCAGCTGAAAATGTGTTGGAAAACATGACTTGCTTGTCTTGAAATGCATTATTGGATTTGCAGCATGCATCAATGACCATTTTACTTTGTCACATGGGCTCTTGTATGAAGAAATTAGCTGACAAAATCAAAATATTAAAATGATGAATATTCTCTTTCCTGTAGGAAACTGAGCCAGACTTTGATAACTGTGCTGTTTGTATTGAAGGCTACAAGCCCAATGATGTTGTCAGAATTTTGCCTTGCAGGTAAGTTGAAGGTACTTTTAGCTCTGATAGTCTCTCTACTTCAAGACAGGCTCTATTCTCACAGTCGCACACTGATGAGATTACCTGAGAGCTTGGGGACGGAACGGTGAGTTTATCTTTTTGATTTGTTCAAAATCTGCTGGTAAAGATATTTGAAATGCTTCTTTATTCAACTTGAAGTGAAAGTAGTATTAACGGTGGTGAGAACCTGAGTTTAGCATGATAGTCAGAAATTTTGTCTGATCTGGACCTATTACAAAGTCTTCAGTAGGATTTTTAAACTAAAGGTGTTGATTCCTCTATTTTCCTCACTAGTTTTATATCAGTCCAGAATAAGTGCCTTAGAAAAATTTGCCTCTGACTTCAAGGTGAGCACTGGGCACAGCAGCCAGGGAATAGAGCCGGCTCCTGCTCCTCATGGACCTACCTCTTTTGCTGTCCTGAGCCACGTCCAGGCGCTGAGAAAGGGATGACTTCTATCAAAACAAACCACAGCCGAAAAAAGAGATATGCTGAGTAGAAACAGTAAAGCAAAAAGGGAATGTGAGAAAGACCACATTATCTATTGCTACCATGAAAATATTCTTAGGCATGTGGGACATAGAGGTGACAAGAAGAGCTTTTGGGCTTATTCTTTCACTTTTCTTCCCCTCTTGTGAACGTGCCCTGTGCAGCACGTACCCTCGCAGTGATGTGACGCAGGAGCGCAGCCTCTTGCCATCCATAACAGCTGTATTCATCTCTCTGTGCCGTTGTATTGTCATCTGTGAAGTGTTAGGTAATGAAATTTCTTAGGAAATTTCCTAGGAACAGTGGTTCCCTTAGGAGAGCAAGAACAAGTATTTGACTCCCCTAGAAACAGGAATCTCAAGTACTGTACATTCAGAACTGAGATTTTTTTTTTATTTTTATTAGAGTTTGTTTCTTCTCCTGAAGGCACCTTCACTGGCTTGAGAAACTGAAATATTTGCTTCTTTTCCTGCTATGTTTTTCCCTAGTAGATACTTGAATGTTACAAGCTGTCCATTTCTGTTAGTTCATGTGACTCATTAAATCTGCTTACTGCCATCACTAAATGGCAAACAAAAAGCAACAGATTAATCATAAATTTGACCTACTGTAAATCCCCCACAATGACAAATTGCATGTGAACTCTTTTTTTTTCTACGAACAGACACAAACCCATCACTTCATGGAGCAGAGACACAGAAAAATGAGAAATTACCAGAAAGTGTGGACCTTGGTTTGACATCAAGCCTGTTTTCATGGAAGCATAATAAAGCTTGGAAATTTTGCATGCTAGAAACAGGCAGTCTTTGGAGGTAGTTATACAACGGCAAAAAATATGTCTAAGATCTAGCTTTCACTTCTGTCTCACCTCATAATTCAGTGAGGCTCCAGTCAGACTTTGTCATCCACGGTGTTGAGTCAAGCAGAGTGAATAGGAAACACATAGTTAACAGGTGATGTTCAGTTCTTGGCTGACTTAAAAGGTCGCCTAGAAAATGACTCATGCTAAAAGGGTAGCAGCAGCAGAACTGTCTTGTAAAATACTCACAGTTTGAGCCTCAGCGGTTTTGAATTATAAAAACTCGAAGATATTTCTCAAGCAGCTACTTCACAAATCCTGGCTTTCTTGCTACACAAATTGTCAGGGCAGTTATTTTACACATTCGCATGGGTTTGGATTTCCAAAACAGGAAATAGTAGTCATGTTTCTTTCTGCTGTTGTCAGTCTCATCTCCTCATCCAAAAAAAAAAAAAAAAAGGATTAATTTCTGTCTCTGTTAAGTGAGTAGGAGAGTGTTATATCTTGATAAAGACCTACAGACTCTGTAGTTTCTTCTTCCAGCATCCTCAGTTAAATTGTGTGTGGTTTCTAGTATGGGAACCTCATTAGACTGCTGTTTAATAAAGGGCTGGCATTTCGCCGAGCCTTACAGAAGCCAGCACCATATGACATCGGTGCTGGCTGACCTTAGTGTTTCTATCCAGGAGGTGCTCAAGATGTAGAATTTGTTACCTGCAAAGCCGAATACGCCCCAAGAGCTGCACATGAAAGATGCTGCTTTGTACTGCAGGCAGTACTGGGAAAACCACTTCTAGCAGGCACACACTGTATAAAGCCCTGTATATCTTCAGATTTTTTTTTTAAAGGCTGCTGGAGCTTGAATCTCCGAAGAAATTGGTACCAAAAATCCACCAGCCAGTAATGCAGTGGATGAGCTCTAAAGTCGTACAGATACATGTTTACTAGTACTTACGATGTTTCCCCGAATGTCTTTTTTCTGCTAGCAGAGAGCCGGGGCTGGGATAGCCTGTTGTTACATATCCCACTCTGGAGAGCTAGGACAAGAATTCCAGTTAACTTGTGCTTCTTCCTCTCTGTCCTCTTTAGCCAGCTCCCACAACTGACTGTATTAATAAACTTCACTCTACAGAATGTATTAAATAAATAAGGACTGACACTTGATTAAGAAAAAAGTGTTGGCTTGCAGCTGGTTTTATGCTTAATGGTAGCAACCATTGTTAAAGTTATCTTTGAGAGCATTGACACAGCATCAAATGTAACCAAGTTCATTGTTCCCAGAGCGGCATCGCTTATCATAGCCCTAGTTCCTTCTGCTTGTCCTCCATCTCTAGCTTCAAAACGCCTTTGTCTTTTCTGCTCTGGCTTTGGAGAAGTTACTGGTGCTGCTGCTCCTGATGTGTGCCTTTTTACTGAACTTTTACTAAACTTCTGCAGAGAGGCAAGACAGTTCTTTCAACCTCATCTCTACTGAGTTCTTCATAAGCTCTTTTTTTGGTTGTTTCATTTCTGTCACCAATAAACGTGCTTTCTGAGCCCATTGCAACTCATTCCCCTCCCCTGAACCTTCACTTCATGCACAACTGTGATTTCAGAGACTGCTTCACTCCTCCTTTCTTTTCATTAGCTTGCTGTGAAAATTATTTCATCACTTCTTCCCTTTGATTCCTTCCTCTCACTGACCCTCATCATCATCTTCTTTTGTCCTTCCTTCTTCCTCTAAAATAAATAATACTGTACATGCACCCCCAAAAGCCCCAGCCATCTCGTTGGATACTACAGTGCTGCTCAGTTGCTCACCAAAACCCCTCTCAATCCTCTGCTTTGGCCCTGTGCCTAATCCATGTAACTGATGCTCTTACTCAGGGTCCCTAGGGATGTACCTCTTTCTACTTTTGCCTCCTTTTCCCTGAGCTCGTGCTTTTCTTCTGAGAAAAATTATATGACTGCGAGGTTGGTTTGCATGCAGTTTGGAAAGTTGGGACTAGGAGTACAAGGTGGGAGGAGAACAATTTCCCTTAACCTGGAAAAAAAAGCTTCTTAAAATTGTTGGCAAGCTGGAAGCTTTACAATAGTTTTACAACAATCAAATTATACCTATAATTTTAGGCTAAACCCAAAATGGAATTTTTTTTTCTTGTATGATTAAAATTGCAGCTTTAAAGAAAATTTAAATATATTTCAAACAAAAGTAATCTTCAAATAAAAAATACGAAGTGCTATTTAGATAATAGTAAATGAAATGCTCTGGGATTTTGACATTCTTTTTCTTTCTTTGTGCTCTGTGAGCTTTACACAACCACGTGCAGTCGCAGAAGAGTGCAGGAGGGATCCCAGGAGGCCACCGCCTCCGGAATGGCACAGGGGAACTGGCCGTGCACATGTCATTCTTGGGAGTTTTTTCCAACACACTCTGCAGTCTCCCAGGATGAAGACTCTGCAAATTCCCATGATAATTTATTACAGTTCTTCACTACCAACTGTGGTGAAGCTTCTCCTGTTGTGTAACCTCGCTTGCTGCGATTTAAACACATCATTGTGTCTCTTGTCCCTAGGAGAGGTGAAGAACAGTTGTTTCCATTGTCCTTATGGAAGCCTTTGTTTTATATGAGGATTGTTATGACATCTCCTCTCCTCTTGCCTTCCTCTCT
Organism: Cariama cristata; assembly: GCF_000690535.1. Lineage (NCBI taxonomy): Eukaryota > Metazoa > Chordata > Aves > Cariamiformes > Cariamidae > Cariama > Cariama cristata. The sequence continues at coordinate 82,700 of NW_009635126.1, forward strand.
CTCATCTAATCAATTACAGTTCTTTTGAGAAACTTTTCAACCCATCCAAATCAACAGAGTTTCGCATTGCTGTGGTTGCACACAACAAAAAAAACATTTCTTTTTTTTTTTTCTAGCTCGGACTTTGATTGTCAAAGCCATGTCTCGAGCCTGTGCTTGAAAAATCTCTCTTAACTGTCTCCCTGACTGGGTCATTACTTCTGAACTCAGCCATGATGCCTCGACCCTCTCCTTCCTTTTAAAACTTGCATCAGTCAGACCTGCAGAGGCAGAGGGAGTTTTGTTGCAGTTGATCTTTTTACATCTTTGTCTTACCATGTGACAGTGAAATACTGCAATTGCACGCTCATCTTACTTTGTGCTGACCCTTATTTTGCCCAAATTTGGATGATAAACTTGTCAGGACATCAAACAATTGTCAATTTGTTGAAAGCTACAAACATGTATGTAGTGCCGTAGCTAATAAAGAATAAAATAAACTTTCAAATCCAAATCTGCAAAGCCTGCCACCTCACTTCTCTGCACAAATGTTTACATGTTCTAAGATAGATATTATGAGCTCTCTAATTATATCATGTGGCTCAAAAATTAAAAAATGCAAATCTTTATCTGATTTTCAATAACATTCCATTTTTCTGCAGATTTCTGTCAAATAATCAAGTTCCTTCTGTTGTACATATTGTGAAATTAGTAGAGCCATAATACACTGTGCTAATTTAGTATTGAGAAGTGCAAAGTGACGTGATCTGTCATGTATTTAAATTGCTCAGCACTGATAGGATTTCTTTTAGAATATTTTTTTTTGAAGCTAACTTTAGGAACACTAAACTTCAGTTTTTAAAGTCTTTAAGGCATAAAAGTTCCAAGCTTTTGGTAGTTAACAAATATTATGAAATGCTGTAATATGAACCACAGCTTGACTGAGGCTTGCAGAGCTTGAACTTGAAAACAAAAGGAGACTTTCTAATCTGGTAAAATGGCTTGATAGAAGTCACGTATTTTTTATCCGAAACAGATTTTGGAAATCTTTTTCAAGAGAATAATAAATATCTTAGATTTTGTAAATGTAGTGGATATTTTGGCAGAAATGTACTTCAGATATTTGCAGTTAAGCATACTTGTTTATGAATTTGAGTATATAATTTAAGAAAACCAATCACTATCAAGAATTTCATAGTTATTTCAGATAGCTGAAAAGCAAGACATTGACTTTCAGTATCCTCTGTGAATTAACATACCCAAAGAATTCTGTTGGTTAAACTTCTAAATGTAAAATTACACATGCCTGAGGACTGTATCTTTATGCTTTCACCTATTCAGAATGCTTGCCTGATAATGTGCTGAATATGTCCCTCCTGAGATAAAGGGAAAGGGAGAGTTATGCAGGACAGAGACCGAAATTTGGTGCATTGTGTTTTTACTCAGTAAAGCAAGTCTTGTTTGGAAAGAAGGTTGTGAACTTCAGTAGCCTTAGCAAAGAGTGGTTTAAACTTCATGTGTCATGATACTTCATTTGCATTAATCATGTTGACATACAGGACCAGACGAGGTTTGACAAAGTTTGGTATTGCAGCCAACTGATATAATTAGACTAGATTGAACTTCCAAGAACAGATTTGTCCTTTCCCATAGTTGAGTGAAGTCAAACCAAGTACAGGAATGTGATAATTTGCCATGCAGCTTTGTTTCACAAAAGGCCCGTTTCTTCTAGAATCAGTGAGAAAAAACATTGCCATGAAAAGAGTAAGATTCTGAAATTTCACAGTTTTTTGGCTTTGAATTTCTAGTGTTATTTAGGACTGAAGCCAACTAGTAAGCCAGCCAGCTAGTATGTGGACTGATACCGTGTTAGTAAGAGCCAGGGTTGCAAATCGATACTGGTGAAAGTGCACCTCAGTATCTTCCATCAAGTGGAAAGGCCATGTGTATCTTATCGGCAGCTGACCCATTCAGCTGAATACATACCACTTAAATATTTAAAACTATTTTGGTATATTGACTGATTTTGGCTTTGTCAGGGAGTGCATGTCCTCATGGAGGCTGGTATGTGCCCTGCTCCAGGCAGAGCCTTAGAATCATAGAATTATTGGGGTTGGAAAAGACCCTTAAGATCATCGAG
>NW_009635127.1:0-209 GCF_000690535.1 Cariama cristata
GCTTCATTCGCTTTCCTCTTTAAAATCGGAGCAGACTGTGACAAGTAGTGGCACAGATGTTTGGGTTTCTTTAGAAGTTCAAATTGAGGACACCCGCATAGTGAACATGCCCAAAGGATTCAGCCCCTAACACTACCAGCATCAACATCAGTCTTTGTGCCTGTGCCTCCACCTCCCTTGTATCATCCACCACCCCATGCACCTCCTCC
>NW_009635127.1:398-5570 GCF_000690535.1 Cariama cristata
AGGGTATTTAAAGATGGGTAAGGATTTGGCTCAATTAAGTTGCATTGGTTGTGGATAGCTAGGGCTCAGCAGTCGGAAGATGTCGCGTTGTACGGAAAGATAGGGCCCCTCTCCTTACGGCCAATAGCGCTTAGCTTGTGACGTAAGCAGACGGGAGTGATGTAATGAACTCAAGCTTTGACAGCATGTTGTGGATAGCTAGGGCTCGGCGGTCAGAAGATGACGCGTTGTACGGAAAGATAGGGCCCCTCTCCTTACGGCCAATAGCGCTTAGCTTGTGACGTAAGCAGACGGAAGTGATGTAATGAACTCAAGCTATATAACGCCGTGTCACTCACTAATAAACGCCATTTGCCGTCCACCATATTGGTGTCTGTGAGCTGATGACCCGAGCAGCCTGGGGTTGGTCGCCGTGCCGTTCCTGAACCAGGTCGCCACGCCTCGTGAAGGCAACAATTGGTTTTCATTCTTGTATCTTGATACCGTATCGGAGTGCAGTTGCACTCAAGTGCATCTCTCATAAGCAAAGGTGACATCATAGAGCTTTTTCCTATAGAATTTCTTGTTGCAGATGGCAAACACGCAAGAGTGAAAGAAGATGTACAAATGTAATTGTGAAACTTTCTCTGAAACTTGTGGGAATTCTAAACTGCTTTTGCTTAAACAGGATGTTCGGCTTTTGCATTGGCATGCAGTATACATTTTCTCATACTGGCCACATTTTGTTTCTTGGCGTCTTTTTGTAATAAAGGTCAAATTATAATTGTAACAAAGGTCAAATTTATTTTAACGTAGAAAAGAACAAGTCCAAGTTTGATGAGTTTACAAATGATCAAAGATCCTCCAAAATCCAAAGAGAAGGAGGTGGGATATCCACGGGGAGATGGCAAAGGAAATAAAAATAAAAAGCACCAGAAGAGAAGGAAAGGGGATGAAAATGAAGGATTTCCTTATGCTCAGTTGTTAGAAGGTGTGAGGAAAGCAAGAGAGCCAAGGACAGTAGAAGACGCTAAAAGGGACTCCCTGTTCATGCTGCCAAGCAGAGATGGTGCCAGCCCTGTGAGAGAGGAGCCTATGGAAGCAGATTCTATTGCTTCCAACGTGGTGTCTGAAAAGGAGAAAAAAGAGAAGGATAAGCCAAAAGCAACCATTGAGAAGAGAAAGCGGAAATGAGAAGTTGCTGTTCCTGCTAAGAAAGACAAGCAGCATAAGAAACACATTGGAAAGGAAATGGAATTGGAAAAGAGAAAAAAACACAAACATGAGAAGAAAAAATCGAAGAGCAAAGATAAAGGTGACCAAAACGTGAAATCTGTCACTGCATAGAATGAGAGATAATGAAAAACTGACTTTACAGTACAGCCCTGTTATGTCCCTTTTTGATTACAATAAAAAGTTTTCAGTAAACTATGCAGTGTGATGAGATAGCCAGTGAGAGCTGAACATTGGCAAAGAGTGGTGAAAGAAAAAAGCTCCCAGTAAAAGCTTGCTGGTAGCTCACATATATGAAATATAACGTATCAACGGGTTTAATTTTGAAAAGACGGGTAGGACTTTAAATCTTTTGAACTGATGTAGTGGTGGGGAGGTTGTCAAGACCCGACCAGCAGTGCCTTGATTAAATTGTTCGATCCCTGGGACAGAAATTAAGACACAAACGAGGTCAAGTGTCAGCTCCAAGCTAGGTATACTTTTATTTTCTCAATGAGGATATATGCAATAGGAGGAAGAGAGAGACACAGAAAGCAGCAGCGAGTGATCGAGACAGATTAGCAAGAGATAGTCATCACCCTGGATCCAGCGTTGCTTCTACCACTCATCCAGTCACCGGTGGTGGGCACAAACGCCCTCCAAAGTGGTCGGCTTCCTTTTATATCTTCTTGTCATCTCATTCTCGGTAGTCTTGTATTGTTTCTCGGAAGGTGTTTACTACTTGAACAATGCCCACGCAGGAACATTGTGTATGCGCAGTACACCTGTTGTGGTCGTCTTCACGACAGAGCCCCCCCGCAAGGAGCCCCGGCCCGAAGTCGGCCTCTGCATTCAGTGTAGCTGTACTCTTTGCGCATGCCTCAGATGTTCTCACTGTTAACATCGTCTCTACTGTAGGTGTTTTCTATCCCAGATGCCTTAACCACATTCGCCTAGGCTTTGAGGCAGTTAGCTAGATCAGTGCTCCACAGGGTCGGAAACGGCTCTCTCATTTGTGGTATCAGAATCACAAAATGGTACAGAGAGACTATTTTTTTCCTTTGTGCAGTTGCTGGTAGCAAAACCACAGGAGGAAGTTTTGTACATTTTATGTACCAAGAAATGTTTAAGGCTGAATGGTGATCACTGTCCATCACAGAGCTACTACCAAGAGGTGCACTTCTTCCAACTTGCTTTTATATTGGAAAAGGTAGTATATGGCCCCAAACATATAGCCACGATTACCAGCTGGAACTGACTATTTTAAAATAATGTTGTAGATGAAGCTGTCACATTTCGACATTGTTCCAGTTGGTTTCAAAAGCTGTTGTCATTTGCCAGCAAACATTTACACATATACTTTAAGATGCCCTGTAATCTGTATTTCCTCTCATAACTATGCTGATTGCCAAGATGTTTGACTTTTTTAAATAGAAGCTTTCTTGGTAGTGTTTTCATGTGGTGGTGCCATGATACAGAACTAAGCCTTCCATTAAATGTGGGGTTCATCAGATGAGTTTGGCAGAAGAAGGCGGCCCACTAGAAAGGCAGGCTTCTGCTCTAAACCACTTTGAACAATGACAGGAAATCCAGAAAATGGAAATTTAATTAGCTTGATAATTTTAAGACAGGTGTAGTTAAAAAAAAATAAAACAACAATAAAGGTAGCAGTGGTGAATGTTGCTCCACTGTCAGAAAGCCAGCATGGTAAATACTTCTTCTTGTGCACTAGGGGCATAACATCCTGGTAACGATTGACTGCCGTAGTGAAAGCCCTCAACTGTTTGGCTATGGGATTTGCCCCAAAAGAGTTCTGTTTGAACGTAAGAGAAATTAAAGCAGCATTTTAGGCCTTCTTGCTTGTGGAGACTATTTTATCCAGAAAGTGTCATTGTTTATAGCTACTGTTACTGGGATGTTTAGCGGTACAAAAATAGTACACAGTAATAATTGATCTTGCTTTTCAGTGGGGATGACTATCATGTTTTAAACATTGGGTTAGAGATTGAGCATCCTGTACTTCTGATGGTTAAAAAAGAAGGAACCAGAATTAGTACTGGATTTCACTTCCTGTGCTTTGTACCTTTTCACGTCAAGGCATTCTTGGTGGACGTGAGGTGTTTTCTGCACCAAGTAAAGCAGGCTTTCCAGTTAAGGCACTCAAATTTGTACTTCCCGGAGTGAAAAAGCACAGGTCCGTAACAGTCGTCAAATGTGCTGAGCTAGCATTTCCTATGTGTGACCCAGGGAACTCCTATCACCAAAGTAACCACCAGATGTATGGGAACCTAAGGCAGCAGCCTCAGACTCTTCCTTTGCACAGTCTGTGCCCGTAATGAGGAGGCCACTGAAACAGAACAATTCTTGCGCACCGTTCTCCGCGGACATCCTTTGGCCTAATGAAATACAGAAAATTCAGGACTCCGTGAAATGGGATTCTTCCTTGAGTTGGAATGTGTTAAGTCTGCCTTATTATCAAGGTTCAGAACAATTAGTAAACTAGCATAGAAGGAAAATTGGGGATTTTTATTTATGGAATACCTCCATCAAACCAGGCAAAATTGTGTCTTTCTATGCCACCTTGTGCTGAAGAAGCTGTAGTCGAAGCCTATCTGAATGCTCGGTTAAACTCCCCTCTGTTTTCAGAGTGCTATAGCAGCATGACTGATGATTTTTCAGTCTCCTGTGAATTTAGTTGACTATGCACATGGAGTTTCTTGTGATTACTTTTTTGCAAGTTTTTTTGAGCTGAAGACACCTGGAATGCAGTTATGCTCAGGCCTGCATAGGTAATTTTTAGTCCAGTCATGTTTCGAAGTCTCCTGAATGAATTTCTGACGGGTCTGCCTGAACTTTATGCATTTTATATTGGAAACAGTATTATGGCCCCAAACATATAGCCACAATTACCAGCTTGTACTGACTATTTTAAAATAACGTTGTAGATAGCATATGCTGCTATAGCAGCCATGGCCCCAACTGCAGAGGAAATCTTGCGGACACAACAGAGACCTTTGACACGTTCTTCTATTCCAAAACACCCCCCATTTGCATCAGCTCAATTAACAATGCAAGAACCATTAGCTATGGCGAATCACTCAACGGGATTGCTCGACAAGTGTAGAATAGAGGTGCTTTGTGAGGGAGATGTGTCTATATTTAATGCGTTGCCTGTAATATATAAGCCAAATCAAGTGCCAGAGTTTGCCCATTTACCATATGAAGTGATTAAAGAGGTTCAAAAATCAATTCGAGAGTATGGCTTACAAGCCTCCTTTACTAGAAATCTCATAGAGGCTCTTATGTTATGACACCTTCAGAGTGGCGGTCCGTGTTGAGAACGGTTTTGCCTGTGGCACAGTACTCAGTGTGGTTAACAGAGTACGAGGAACTTGTGAGTATACAAGTTATGAATAATTTAAATAATGGAGGACCGAATATAGGAGAGGATCAGCTTATGGGGCAAGGTATTTATGTGACCGAGATGGCGCAAGCTGCATTGCCAAGAGCAGTGTTTATACAAGCGGCTGATTTAACTATTAAGGCGCAAGGAGAGTGCCGGACTCGGGCCGACGAGAGGCATCGTTTGTGTCAATCAGACAGGGATCCCAAGAGCCTTATGTTCAATTTTTAGATAGGCTGCAGACAGTAATTATGACACCAATTGAGCAAGAAGAAGCTGCTGAAATTTTGTTGTTTCAACTTGCGATTGAAAATGCTAACGCAGATTGTAAAAGGGCCATAGAGCCTATACGCAATTCTGCAAAAACAATTGCTGATCTTATTAAAGCTTGTCAGAATGTTGGGTCAGAACAATAAAAGGTAGAAATGCTGGCTGTTGCATTAGTTCAGCAGATGATTGTGGCACAGGCTGCTCTAAGATGTTCTCAATGTGGTCAGGAAGGGCACATGAAACGAAATTTGCCATGAACTAAGGGACTGAGGGAGAACACTCAGCGAACCCCCACCCAACTCTGTCTA
>NW_009635128.1:0-2101 GCF_000690535.1 Cariama cristata
CTGGACTTGTGCAAAGCATTTGGTGCTGTCCCACATGACATCCTTGTCTCTTAATTGGAGAGACATGGATTTGGCAGATGGACCACTTGGTGGACAAGGAATGATGATCAGAGGGCTGGAGCAACTCTCCTATGAAGACAGGCTGAGAGAGTTGGCAATGTTCAGCCTGGAGAAGAGAAGGCTTCGAGGAGACCTTAGAGCAGCCTTCCAGTACATAAAGGGGGCCTACAAGAAAGATGGGGAGGGACTTTTTATAAGGGCATGTAGTGATAGGACAAGGGTCAATGACTTTAAACTGGAAGAGGGTAGATTTAGACTAGATATTAGGAAGAAATTCTTTACTGTGAGGGTGGTGAGGCACTGGAAGAAGTTGCCCAGAGAAGCTGTGGATGCCCCATCCCTGGCAGTGTTCAAGGCCAAGTTGGATGGGGCTTTGAGCAACCTGGTCTGGTGGAAGGTGTCCCTGCCCATGGCAGGGGAGTTGGAACAAGATGATCTCTAAGGTCCCTTCCAATCAAACCATTCTATGATTCTGTGATTCTATACCTTTGCACAGCACTGCCTGGGGTTGTGAAACCATACCCCCAAACCAGCTCTCTCCTAAGCTGCATTAAATCTGTTAGCAGGTCCTGAGGAAAGACCTACAAATCTTCTTTTGAATTTTTAATTAATTCCTTTCTGCTGAGTTCACTCCCCTTTTTTGCTGTGTTTCCACGAACAATCTCACAAATCAGTTTACAGGCAGGGATGTTTGTAGGCATGGCAAATTTTAAGTAAGTCAGCATTGCACACTATTTGCAGAAAGTGCATTTTGAATGTATTATTACAGATCTCTTCACTGTCTCCATTAAAAAACTTTTCCACTAAAAGAATGAAACTCAACACTCAGGCTCATGTTTGTATCCCAAAACCCCTAGTAGCTGAAACGAGAAAGCAATAACAAGCAAAACCTTTCCACATCTTTTCTTAGGCATAGTTTTGGTTACAGAAGCAGCTGTGCTGGTTCAGACCGCAGGTCCATCTACTGCAGTATACTGTCTCCTGCAACAACCACAAGAAGAAATTCAAGGAAATGTGTGAACGAAGCAACTACTTTCCCAAAGACAAGCATGCCACTGTATAAACCCATTAGGGACTTTGCTGTTGCTACTGATATCACAGGGAGGCGTTGAAATATTCAGGTAAGTGGGATACTATGATTGATCAGACAAACAGGTTGATTGATTAGTTGATCTCATCTAAGTCAAGGAATATACACATGCATTTAACATACTATGATTTTCATGGAGAATATCAAATACTCTGTGACTCACAATAAACTATTTTCAGCCCACACTGCAAAATATTTTTGCCTGAAAACCCTGAGTGAACATAAAAATGACTACAAATTATCAGATGTTGTGGCTTGAGCATGAACAAACTGTGACCTCAATAGCAGATAACCTCTGATGGAGCAGGGCAAGTTCAAATGGAAACTGTATACTTTTTATGAAAGAGCAAAGGTGATTAGCCACAACAAGAAACTCCCATCCGAAGGAGAGGATTAACCATGTTTGAATGTCTTGAGATCAACAACAGACCTCATTCAAAGAGTAACTTGTTAGCTAAACTCATGTTTTAGTCAAAGCCTAATTATTGGGCTCAATCCAGGGGTAACTGGGTGAAAATTAATGGCCTGTGATACTTGGAAGGTCAAAACAGATGATCTCGTAGTCCCTTTAGCCTTCAACTCTGTGAATCCATGAATGTACAATGGACACATGGTTCATTATAAGGATGGTGCACAGCCTCAGCTGATATAGATAGACATTTGCACCGATTTACACTTGATAAGCATCTGGTCAGGCTTGCTCAGCTGTACACTCTGGCATGCGATATAGTCAAGTTTAAAACTAACAAATGACTGTAGCACATCAGAGCTCATGGACCAGATGGTGAGGGGATATTGCAGAAACCTCACCCGTGCACATGGCCCTGACAGGAGAAGTCTCGGTCTCATCCACAAGCCGTTCCACTTGCAAACTGAGGAGAGCAGACTCTCAGGGAGGTATGTTGCAAGCTCTACTGTCTAAGATGGGGTAGTGTAAGGCTCTGGAAAGAG
>NW_009635128.1:2146-8020 GCF_000690535.1 Cariama cristata
GAGTGCAGCTTTGCCCACAGTTTCTTCCAAAGCTACCTCCTCACAAGGATGCCCACACCATTCCCTGACCCAGTGCCAGCTCTGGACATCTCACCTTATGTTGCATTTACTAGTATTTTTTGTCCTAGAGTTTATAAAATTGAGAGCAACCGGGTTTCTTACATGCTGCCATCAGCTTAGGGTAGTGACAGTGAACATTTCCTTTCCTATTGTCTGAAAGCTAATCTCAAAGGGAAAATTCAAGTAACTCTCAATTTCTGCCTGTTTCCACTTGTCTCCCCATGTATCATGCTACTAGTGTTTTCCTGCCTCTGAAATACTTTTTAAGTATGTGTAGGTTATCATGCTCACAGTAGTTGCTGTTTAACCAATCTCTCCAGACTTTATCCTTTTAATCTTTCTTTCTAAATCAATTCCTCCACTCCCTTGATCATTTCAGTTGCTCTCCTTTGAACAGCTCCTGTTTGTCAATAACTCTTCCTAATGACTCATGTGGAACAGGAAATATGTGAAACTTCAAGGCGTAAAAACCACAGGAGTAGCACAGGATCTGAGTCCTGGATCCTGGGGATTCCTGACTGCAATGGAAGAGCAGCCTCCAAGGAATTTGTGAGCACTGCCCACAGTGTCTGTCCCCCCTGGCTGCTTCACACAGAACCTATGGGACAGCCAGTGCAAGAAAGCCTGGCAGCGTGGTGATGGATGTGCTCAAGCACCCAAGGCCTAGAGGCCATGTTCTGGCCTCATTAGAAGATGTGCAAGAGATCTCTGCAGGTACAACAAGCTAGTCTGGTTTGAAGTGGTCTTAGGGCCTGCAGGAAGAAACACCATTAGTTGTATCTCTAAAGCCAATTTACACATGCGTAGGAGAGTGGTGAACAGCCAGATGCTATGAGGTCATTTACTACAGCCATAACGTACTTCCATATGATGCATATACATTCTCCCCACAGGTGGGAAGTAAGGCTGAGAAGTAACACCATGGATAAAGGGAAAGATATAGTCATTTAGTGAGGCATTTTCTAAAATATGGAAATCCAGCCCAAATTATAGTAATATAGGAGATTGTAAAGTGCAGCAGGGGAGATATAAAACGGAGATTAAGGAGGGTATAAGGAGCTTTGCTGAACAAATCATACCGTGGCAAATCCGTGCCCAAACTCTGTGGGCACCTGACTTCCCCCTGGGAGCAAAACGGTGCAGTTCTGCTGAGTCAGAAGACAAGAGCTGGTTATAAAGAAACGCTCGGGGTAGGGAGCCATCCCTCCCATGGCACAGGAGCCATCCCGTGGAGGCAGCCTTCATAACAATGCACAGGACGTAAGCATGGTGAGTTATCAGCTGGCTCACCCCAGGGAGGCATTCGGGGTACATAAAAAGTTTCCTCAGCCGTTCAAGTAAAACAGCCTCAGACTGGCAGTGCTGCAGTTCCATAAGTATGGGGACGTGAGGAGATTCCTCTCACAAAGCTCCTCGGTCTCCTCTGTGACTCCAGTCTCTGCTTAGGGTGATGTTTTTTGTCTATGAAGGAGATGAAAATGACACAGTAGGACTAGTGACTCTGTGGTTAGAGAGGAGGCCAAATGTTGCCTACTTTCTAAAAGTATCAATTTTTCTTTAGACTACACCACATTTTAGTGTTGTGGAAGAAGCTTGTTAGAGGTAACTTGCATAGAAACAAAACGAGCAAGGATAAGAACCAGGAGTCAATGCCCCACACAGGAGCGCATTGCCTTGCACCAGCTGATGTGCAGCAACTTGTCCATCTGCACCGGGGCAACACGCAGAGTCCAGTCCAAAGCAGCTCAGGCATGACAGCCCTGTAGGAGGGCTCTGAGGTAAAGGGACACAGCAGCTGGGGGATGCCAGGTGAATAGCAGACTCCGGGGGGAAGGACAGAGGGGTCCTAGTTTGGTGAGGCAGGCTCAGGATACTCAGCTACGCTTGCAAGTCCTCTTCCTTCCTGGGCTTGATCCAGGGACTGCCGTAACTTGTAGTGTCTTCCAGGCTTTAATTCAGTCACATAGTGGAGAGCTGTACATGTCATTCATTGCAGAAGCCAACCTTTGGGCCTAACGCTACAGAACAGTATGTTAGGCTGCTGCTGGGCATGTGTGCAGCAGCTGTGAGGGTCAGCAGAGACCTTCGTGTCTGTAACACCAAATGGACATTTTGCAGGCCTGATTTTCCTCTCTCATGACAGCCACGGTTTGGCCACGTGCTTTTCCTGCCTGGGGGCCAGGTGAATCGCTTGCACTTTGGAACTGAAAACACGTTACAGCAGGAGAGCTGCCTCTGTGTGTGGAGAAGGAAAACATCCCTCACCGCCATGCACAAAGGTACTTTGGGGATGTCGTCTTCTCTCACACTGGTGGAAATCAGCTCTCTCTCTGCATATGTGTTGTTTTGTGTGCGCAGCACTAACAGAGCTCTGCCCATCAGTTCTCTCAAACAAGGCGGTTGAAAGCTGCTGCTTTGCAAAGATAGGCAAGTGGATAATGGCCATCAATATTGTCTTTAGGATTGCCTGGCTAACCAGGAGGCTGAAGCGGGAGGGCGGAGGTGTCAACAGCACAAACTGTTTTGGTAGATGAAAAGGTAGAAGACCCAACACCAGTTCACCAAACTCAACCACTTGCTGCCTTAGGCAACTTGACACTTCATCTATGGCTAGAGTGGGACCAGGCACAAGGAAAACAATTAATTTATCTCCTCTGGGCTTTTTCACCTGGGGAGGTGAGGAGAAGAGTGAGAGGAGAGAGTGACTCTTGGATATTTGTGAAAGTTCCACGCTGAGAAGGGTCAGAGGCATGAGAAGATAGCACAGCAGATAAAGATTTAAACTTCCAAGTGGATGATAAGCATCTGCAAATGCCCAAGGAACAGGAGTTCACAGTAGCTGAGCTATTAACCAAAGCAGGCAGTGGCTTATTCAAACAGCTTTTTGTACAAATGCCCGTGGGACCGAGGGGCTGGGAGGGGGGCAATTATTGTAACTGTGTTTTACAAAGAAGCTAAAGATGATGTAATTATAAAAAGGAGCACCTCACCTCAGAACAAGGAGAAAACACTGAAAAAAGTCATTAAAGATACAGTTAGAAAGCTTCCAGAGTCTAGCATGGTAGAGATAAACCTGTCTACCAGTTTCTGTAAGTGTGACTTGTGCTTCTCTAGCCTATTAGGATTCTGGGGAAGAGTTAATGAAATACTGGACTGAGGAGAAGGGGTGTGTGTGGGATATAATTTATTTAAACTTTTCAAAAGCCTTTTGATAAAGTCTTTCACAAGAGGCTATTAACGAAATTTGTTACCCGTAGGGTGGGAGGCAAAGTCCTGACATGGATTAAAACCTAGATAAGAGGTAAGAAACAAAGGAAAGGAATAAGCGTCCAATTCTCTGCATGAAAGCAGGTTAATAGCAAGATGCTCCAGGGATCAGCATCAGGACCAGGGATGTTCAATATGTTTATTAACGATCTAAGAAAAAGAGGAGAGCAACAGAGATACAAAATTTTGCTGATGGCACAGTTTACTTCTTGCAGGCAATTTATTGGCTGCGTTTGGCTCTCTTCTTGCGTTCATGGCTTGTCTATGAATAGATCACCAGTTTTACTAATAGGCCTATAAATACAATTGGACGTACGGCTCAGTCTAGTGAACGGTAGTGAGACTGATTGCAGGAGGAGACCTACAGGCGCTGGAACATCAGCCTGGGATGGATGCAGAGTCACAAAGCAAGAGAGCTTCTGCATTCAGCCCTCCATCAGCTCTGTAAGTGCTGCGTCCTGTAACTCTGCTGCTTCTTATGTCGCTGTCTGCTAGCGCACAAGAGCGACTGTAGCGTAAGCAGTGTTAGGATACCCAACCATACCATCACCACAGTATTTCATACTTACACGGCTTGAATCTGCTATGGATCCATGTGAGGTTGTGGGCCCTTTGCCAGCACGCCCCAGCCATTACCCATGTATACATTTCTTGGGGGAAGTGAGCACTCATGCATGCACCTTTAACTGTGTTACTTCTGCATTCCAAGTCCTGATTTGGCAGATCCTTTCCCATACAGCCAAGCTTTTTGCTCTAAGCTTTAGGAATTAAATGCATCCTTCACCATATCACCATACTGCTGCCTGAGATGCTCTCCTACGGCTGTGTCCTGTACCCTGCCCCATCCAGATCCACTTTCCGCACTGCCTCCATGCGCTGGCCTTCCTATGGCTCCTAGTGATGATTCGTCACACTGACTGAAACACTCAGCTCCTAGCAAGATAGTTATTGTAGGCAAGTTAAAAGTCCTCCTTCACAGTCACTGCTGCCACATAAGTTTGTTCAACTCGCTGTATTAAAGTCATTAGTGCCAGACAGCCCTGGAGAAATGCTTTATACCATCATTTTCCTCTACAGTATGGCAACCATTTTTTTTACACAGTTGAGGTCGCTACCTCAGAGTACCTCAGCACATGCTGGAGGCTGCCTCTATTTACACCCTTTGCCAGACAAGAAACATCTTATAGACATGATTAGAGGGAACTACATAGTCAGGTACTTTCTTAAATTGAGGCTTCATTGAATTGTTCTCCGTTTGATAATCACCCACTTCTAGTCCAGGGTTACCAACAGAAACTTTGGGTTTTTTTTCCTGTGGTCATCAAATTTCAGTTTATGCTGGTCTCCTGTAAAGAGGATATAAACTTTCTTGTCTGACCAGACCAGGTGGCAGAAGTTCCCATGCTGCTGGTTTGTCCCAGCAATGTGTCAACATGCCAGATGACAAATAGCCAGATCAGCACAGTGGCTGTGAGTGCGACGGAGGAGGAGGAGGAGTGCTAGTCAGTCTCTGCGATTCCTTGGCACGCAAGGTGTTACTGCTGAGGAAGAAATTCCCAGATTATATCTGATTCGGCAGATCCTTTATTGCGATGCTGATTACTGATAAGTTGATGTGCGCCGTTTTTCCCACCTCCTGCTGGCTACCGCGGAATGAACCGAGGAACAGGGGTGCTCTGGGTGTAAGCACCTTCAAGGACCAGTAGCAGCAGGGTTGATGCAGTCGTTCTCATGTGGATGTAGTCTGGTGTTTGAAGGCAGCGATTCCTCCTGCGATCTGCTGGCATTGTCACTTGACACTTCTCACCAGCTGGTGGGTAGGAAAAAAGAGTGTTCTGGCATCAGTGGAAAATAAGCGGCTGCAGTGTGTAGTGAGTTGCTGGAAGTTTCATAATGCTGCCTTCAGTGTTTTACATATATATGTAACCACGTATGAGCAGAATGACCTCCATCTCAAAGCTACTCTGTTCTGTCAGAAACAAGCTGGAGCAGCCAGGCGGTCGCTTGACTAATGACACAAAGGGAAGGTGCTAAGAAGGCAAATGCAATACGAACTCAAACTCGGCATGCTGCAAACAAATGGAGCTGCTGCGCTAAAGTTGTGAAGAAAAGAGATTTTCCTATTACTTATACAGCAATCCTAGACATGGGGGAACAAGCAAGCTGGAAATGGAAATTCCCATGGACAAAAAGAAATTTGATATTATTGTCATGGCCCAAACCTGCATGGATTAGTCGCATTACTTGGAATTTTTAACAGTGTAGTTACAAACATTTAAGGAAAAACAGAGTAAAGGCATAGGGGTGATGCTCTGCATTAAAGATGACACTGTGTTTTCTCAGTTACTTGATTCTTCAGAGCAGAGACTGATCCTTATGTTTACTAGTAAAACCTTTCAGAGGTTGACCATTGGGGTCTTTCAGACACCACTAAATTAATGATTTAATAATGATTCTGCTCATCTCTGTAGCATACGGATATACAAACTACAGATATTATGGAAGGATTCCAATTTGAAAACATGTTAGAGGTTTTATGCAGTCAGC
>NW_009635128.1:8051-66094 GCF_000690535.1 Cariama cristata
ACATCACTGATGCTTCTGAAGTGTAGAGATGATCATTTTCTACCGTGGAAAACATTACATTCAGGTTGAGGTAAAAGTCTACTGTTGTTCTCATTAGGAAAGACAAAGAAGAATGAAATGCTGGTCTGGAAACTGTTGGTTGCCTCTGGAGGGTAGGTCTCAAGTCAATGAGGGATGCAGGCTGAGATAGAGTTGTGGAAATCAGTATAAAGTAAAAAAATTTAGACCTACTGAATGTATTCAAGAACACATTGCACTGATACGCACAGGAAGCAGCCTGGGAGCCATAAATAAAGACAGAGAAGCATTGAGGACAATTATAAATAACTTAGAAGAATGATAAACTCCTGGCCTGCAAATTTGCATGAGAAACTATTCAATGATCCATGCTTAACAGCATGATTAGTGTATGACTGGTTAATAACAGTGTGGAGAAATGTCACTAGGAGAAGCAGACATGTGCACCTGCATAAGCTTTTGGACAATATTAACAGTATAAACAGGTATAAAAATGGTAGAAAAAAAATATTTCTTTTGAATTTGTGAATGTCCTTGCACCTGCACACACATACACACACCCACAAAAGGGCTCGCATATACCTCTCCAACTGATCACCTGGCTGATAGAGTTAATAAAAGGTTATATTCACTGGATGCTCATTCAAACCTGTTGCAGTAGGAGCTGTCAACCCCTGGAAACATCTACAGGGACCAGTGATCATGATTTGATTACATTGAATATGAGCATAGGGAGTATGCTGCCAAGCAATAATACATACAGATATATATACTTGGCCCTCTGAAAAGGCTAACTTCCCAAATGTCAAAAGTAAAATTTATTAGAAGAGAGCATACAACATAAATCTATATATTTGTATAAATGCTCATTTATATGTGAATGAGAATTGGGAGCTCCTTCAGCAAAGTTTATCAGAGGCCTCAGAGGCCACCGTGGCACAGTCATATAAGAAGATGACTAGGGAGAAAAACTCAGTAAGATTTAGCAGTAAGAGAGGTAGAGTGAAATTCAGAATGCTTATGTACCATGTTGGGAGAAAAAAAAGGGGAAATGGAAACAACCAGTATTAACTAGAATATTGACATTCAAAATAGTTATATGAGAACCTAAAGATCACTCTATATTTAATTCATTTGCCTTCGTATAGACAATAAAAAGAACAGCCGAAGTCGTAAGGGGATGAGTATTACACTTGCCACATCCCTCGCAGCCACCAGAAGCCCAGACTGAGTGGGAAGGAGGCAGGAAGGACCTGCAAGGAACCTGACCAAACGCAAAGGGCTTTCTAGGGTAGTGCTTACACTGTAGGAATGAATGTTGAGTGTAGTTTTTCACTGGTTTTCTATGGATCTGTGCTTTTCCCTCTGCACTTGCCCCAAGAGAAAATGTGTACATAAAAGTCATTTTGTTGGAGCTGGGGCATTCCTCGTTTATGTTGTTAGATAGCCCTGAAAAGGAAAAGTAAATAAGCAGGCACGTCTACAATGAGGAAATCTGAGGGCATATGGAACTGCCTAGCCAGCTTCCCACTGGCAATAATAGATATCGGGGGAAATCAGACACCAGATCTGAACTTAGTGACAAAAGCTCCAGCCCCACCCCAGCAAGCCAGGAGACAGGGACTCAAACCCTTTACCCACTGCAGCAATCTTGTGGAAGCCCCTCAGGAGGAGCAGAGGGATGATGATGCCAGGGCTGTAGAAAGCCCTGCCACAGAAGGGCACAGCGAGCTGCAGGAGCTGGAGTGGGGCTCCAGTAAACAGCAGCCTTCTCCCCATGGTGTGTCCTTGGCCAGGGAATACCAGCAGGACGGAGGGAGTCTGGAGCACTTGCAGGTGGGAGGACCCCTGCTCACTGGCAGGGATGTGAGGTGAGGATGGTGGGCAGGGAAAGGGGGTGGTCAGGGGAGTCCTCTCTGTTTTGCTGAGGGAGTGGGGGAAGTTTCTGCCCCCTCCCCTTGCTGAGCCAGTGTGGCTGGGTGGTAGCACGAGCCTGATGCTGGGCGTCACGCTAACAGGTCCTTCTGGCCCTGACATTTCTGAAGTGTCTTTTCAGATCCTGGCATCACAGCTGACTCGCGCCCAGGCAGCAAGCAGGGCCAGAGATGCTGTCAGGATCACTCCCACATTCAATTACTCACAGCAGCCGGTGCATACGGGTTGTCACTTGACCTCGTCCCCTGTCCCTTCCCAGAGGCAGAGGTGCTTCCAGCAGTGGAGGGCTGCTGTCCATCAGAGGTGCAGGTGCCTCTTTTCTCTCCTCTCCCCTCCCTGCAGAACACCAGCTGAGGTAGCCAGGCTCCACAGGGAGCTGAAAGAAGTGATTGATCCATTGGTTCCATGTCCATTGGCTCTCACAGCCTTTATAGGAAGCACACAAGGAATTCTGGTTGACGCCAGGCCACGAGACTATGAGAAGTAGCAGGAAAGGAGAGAGAGGATAAATGGGTGCTGAACTGGGACCCGCAGTGCTAGCCTAGGGCTTTGCACTTGGCAGATCCTCATCACAGAAGACAACTTTGTGGTGCTATTACCAGTCAGCACTTCTCCCTCACTCCCTTTCCCTTTCATCTAGGTTGCTGCAGTTGCATTTAATGACACAACAGATGTATTCATTTGCATCTTTATACAGATCTCTAAGCTCTACAAATGGGTGGGTGGGCGTGACCCCGTTTCCCCAAATTATTCAGCACCTTTCAGCTATGCATTTCTCTCTTTTCTAATGTCATTTTGAAGCACAGTGGAGAATTACTCTGCTGTTTTCTCTTGAGCATCTGGGACCTGATCACTCCCCTGCCTATGTGAATCTCCCTTAGAAGCAAACAGGAGCCATGGAGATGTCTGTGCATGGGCGAACTGCCTCCCCCACCATGTACACACACTTCCCGAAGAGGGCGAAAAGACACAGATTTACCTGACATACCCTCATGCTACACAGAAGATGGGTATGGAGAAGAAATAAGGGAAAAACAAGTGACACCCTGTCTATTTATCGAGGGTGATGACAGTTCTGTTGCTGCCATCAAGAGATCTGTAGTTGCATTTATGGGATGTGGGTGAGTTAAAATATTTCCCTTCACTGTCTGAAGGCGGTGTTTATGCGGAGCTGCTTGAAGCATGCTCCATGCT
Source organism: Cariama cristata (assembly GCF_000690535.1). Lineage (NCBI taxonomy): Eukaryota > Metazoa > Chordata > Aves > Cariamiformes > Cariamidae > Cariama > Cariama cristata. The sequence goes on from NW_009635128.1 coordinate 11,199, forward strand.
GATGACTCAGGGAGACGCTACCACCGGCATGGAAGATCAGTCAGCAGGGACGGATGCTGGTGTGAGTTCTTCAGAGCTTCTTTTGCATCGGTGCCCAGGTCCCTGGCTCGCAGCCAGGGGGTACCCAGCTAGAGCAAGAGGGTTTAAATGGCTGGGAAACAACCACTGCACACAATGCCAGTTCCCATGGGAAAACACACCGTGGGTCATTTCCCCTGAGTCTGGAGCACAGCATTGCCATCTCTGCCTGGCCAGCTGCACAGACTGAGGACAGGAGGACAGGAGACAAGGAGAGGAGAAGAAAGAAGGGGAGAGGAAATGCTGTTCCCCCCTGAGCTGTCATATGTACTTGGGCAACACATCAGGAGGGGCAGTCCCAGATGTTCCATGGTGAAGTCAGATGTATAAGAGAGAAAAGCTCCTGTCCTGACTCTCCTTCTACCTGATGCTCTCTCAGGCCAGGTGGCTCTGGGGCCATGTGTTGGTGAGAAGCTATTGGTGTGACACCCTGGGAGGGTAATGAGTGAGGATGCTGGTACTGCTGGCAGAGATCATCGCTGGCTGCACTTTGTGTATGAAGCTATGGCCACAGATATAACGTAATCCTGTCACTGTGTGTGTGCTGAGCACTGCTGTCAATCAATGGTGCTCTGCATCAGTACATTTTCATATAAATATGTATCTTCTTTTGCTAACATTATTATTATTTATTTATGTTACTGTTGTGCCCCAAGGCTTTGGCAGGGACCAGGTCCCCATTGTGCCGGGTGTCACACACGTGGTGAGAGGCAGACCCTGCTCTACACAGGTTCCAGACTAAACACACTGTAACAGGCACAGTCTGGGGTGCCTAAGAAAAAAACATATTTTGAAGTTGAAGTGCTGGACCCAGCAAGCCAGCAGCAGAGCTGGGAGCAGACCTGGGCTCGTGGTGACTTCCTATCCAGCACTCTTCCCATTAGACTTCTCCAGTACTGAAAACTTGGGAACTTGGACTTCCTTTGGAGAAGAAAATGGATGAGGGATTTTACAAGGTGGAAATACCCTCTGAGCCCTCTCTCTGAATACCCCCATGTGCAGGAAGGCCAGGATGCACACAGACAGAGGAAAAAAGGTGCCTCTGGGAGGGGCTGGGGCACCTCCATCAGAAGTCTGCCTGTGACTCCCTCCTGGTGCAGAAACCAGCGGCAACACCTCTGATGCCCGAGGCATGACACCCCTTGCTCTGGCCCATGACCACTCCATGGATTGTACCCTAAGCCTTGCACTGTATAATGTGAGATTTCTTCTCCTCCCAAAGCCCTGCTTGTGAGGATCACTGAAGCACAGGAGATTCTTCTCTGACCTCTCTAAAAGGGCACTGCCTGGGGCATCACTGTCAAGGTTTTGATAGCAGTGGAGGGGGCACACGGTGCCCAGTGCAGGACAGGTCAGGGGTTGCCCTGTGCTGGTCCCCATCAGCTGTCCGTCTCTGTAATGGGCAGCACCAACCCACTGCACCCCAATGCTGCGGCCAGTCAGAGGGGCCCCGGCCCTGCTGCTCCAGCAGTGCTAAGGGAGGGTGGCACCACTGGGGCAGGGGGCTCTGGAGAGGCTGCATGGGGACACAAGAAAGAAAAACCAAGAGGTGATGTGAGGATGCACAAAAGGAGATACAGGAAGGGACACAGCAGCAGATAGAGGCGGAGGCATGTGGAAGGGGACAGGGCTGGGAATGGCTCTGAAAGGGAGGGACTCCATGCTGGGGGGAGCCTTGGGAGGAGGCTGCACCTGTGGGGGACTCACATTGGGGCAGGGATACCCCTGAAGGGACTGCAGCCATAGCTGACCCATACTGGAGCAGGGACACCCCCAAAGGGACAGCAGCCTGTGGATGACCCAGACTGGAGAAGGGTATTGGTGAGAAGGAAAGAGCAGGAGAAGAAAACAGCAAAAAAACAGGAGTGACAGCAAGAAAGTGACCTGCTGCACTGCCCATCTCATCACCCAAGAGACTGGCAGGGACTGAGTGTATAACGCAGTGAAAACGGAGGGAGGGGGGCTGGTGGGAGAGAGGTGTTGGACTGAGGCTGAGCCTGGGGAATGGGGAAGAAAGGGGCTTCCCTTGGTGTTTAATTATCTAAGTCTTCTTTGTTTTCTGACAACCAAATCAATAAATAAAAGTTTATGTTAATTGGAAATAAATCAAATTCAGTGAAATTCCCTGAACTGAGACTGTTTTGCTTGCAACAGACACATATGAAAAATCTGGAGGTTTTTAGCTGATAAGGCTACAAGGAAAAGCTTCAGAAGGCAATTCAGGATCTTCAGCAAAGCCCTCAAACCAGAACTAGAGGGCAAAAAGCCCCCAGCATGCCTCTTGTACATCTGTGCATGGCTACTGAATGTGCAAGAACAAACACCAGCAGATGACAATGAAGATTGTGCACTGCTGCTGGCACTGGAGTCCAAGACACTACATCGAAGTTGTGGCTGCTGAACGGATCTGGTGTGACCAAAGGAACACTGAGTATCTTAAGACAGCCAAGTTTCCAGTCTTCATGAACAAGCCAAAAAGAAGCAAAATACTACTACACGCTGTCATGTTCTCATCTCCTTTGCAGAACCACATCGCTAACCGATCAGGATAGCCAGCAACCAGGCATGCTGGTAGATGAAATACTGGCAGATGCAAAAGCAGTGGGTCCCATCCATTGCACACTGGTTTCCCTGTGCATACATAGACCAACCTGTGCACACCAGCTGCATCTGTAGCAATTCTGTATCCCAGCCACAGCAGCCGTTTGTACAGAAATCCAGTAGATTACTGCTCAAAGCATAGGGCAGCTGTTGGTCCAGATCAATACAGCTGGGACATCTGATGCAATTCAGCAAAGCCAGGGCACCTCTTCTGTCTCTCAGACAGCAAAATTCCTCTTTATTTTGACTGAGATTAGTTCCCCCCTTCTGCATGTGCTGAGAGCACCTATGTTTGTCTATCCTAATTGTCTTGCAGTCAATTTAACTTGAGCCTAAAAATGGCCTGCTGAAATGTACCTCAAATAAAATCACAGAAATATCCCTGTATATTCTAGTACCAGGACCTGGGAAGAGAGAGATCTCAAGGTCCCACAGAGAAACAGCTAGTGAAATTTAATAACAGCAATGGCAGTCAGATTTATGGAACTTTTATGAAATCAATAGTACTGGACTCTCCAAAATTACTTGAAGAGTGAGACCCCATACAAATGTAATTAAGCACAGATGGCAGCATGCTTTCTATGCTCGTGAACACCGCTGTAAAGCTGTGTTCACTTTAACATGAACAGCAGTTGCCTTGAACTTGCTGTTGCTGATGCAAAAATACCATTGTCACTAATCAAGGCTGCTTGTAATGTAACAGGCACTCATCCTTATTTTAATGGGGCTGGTGTTTGAGTTTCAATGCTCTGCAGGGAACAGGTAGGAAATGAGATGGAGTTTGTGAGACAAAGTTTCACCTATGACATCCAGACTTCATTCAATTGACTTCTATCTCATGTTTTCCCCAAAATAATGTCAAAAGATTTCTTTGTGGTGCAGGACCATGACGTCTTCTCCATCCCAAAGCAACAGGCCCATCTAAGGGCTTGGGTGGGTTCATGGCACAGGTGAATGAGTGCTGTGCTGAGCACACGTCTCCTTGGATGGCCCGCAGCAATATCCTCCTGCAGCTTCTTGCAGCAGCCTTTTCCTCCTTGTGTCCCAGGCTGCCAGCACTCCCATCCCCTCCACCCCGCATCCTGGCTTACAGGGTCACACACACTGCAAGGGACGAGAAAACAGTCTGGATAAAGACCTATACGAAGTGAAGAAAAGGTGACAAAATTCCAGTCACAAATCATAAATGTAGGTGGTTGAGAAGTGGATGGAGGGAAAAGGGTGATCACACATTTTAATTTTTTCAGTCTTTCTGAACTGAATGTTTTGTTTTCTTGTTGGATAAAAGGCACATGGAGGTAGAGGGGTGGATGTCAGAAAGCTGTCATCAGGCTGTTTTCCACACTTATTTTCTGAAATTTGGAATGACACTGAAAGTAGAAAATTTGAAAAAAAAAAAATTTCTTCACAGAGCTATCTGTACACCTCTGTCATAATCTTAAAAGGAGAGATATATTTTTAACAGCCTCAGGGGAAAAAACATGTTAGGGAAGTTCAGAAAAGCTTGAGTGCTGTTACAACCCAAAAATACTTCTAATCATTAAAGGCACTGACTTCTTAACCTTCTCAGCTGACTCTAACACTCTCCCTGGCTTTGACTAACATCTTGCTCCACCAACACGGCAGTCTGTCTCTACAAAGAGACCCTGGGATGTAACCTCACGGGCAACGTGTGCACTGCTAAAGCTGGAAGTTGTCACTCCTGTGCAGAACTGGCCTCAAAAGGCTCTATTCAGGCACACTTATCTAATGCAGTGGTTCTCAACTTATTCAGCCCTGCTAACAGCTTATGAGCTATGTTGAAGGGAAACACAAAAGGTAAAGAAAAGTCACTCTAATATCTCCAAAACTAAATTGATGATAAAGGGATCTGTACCACTACTAGGCCATTTTTAGAGGTCCACAAATAAGATTGAAAACCATGGTGAGGTGCTTCAGTCTACACTGAAGTACCTGTATTAGTCTGCCCTTCTGTGGTGCAGAATGCTAGCTGCTGGCTGTTTCAGTATAAACAAAGGGTACCTTCCTAAAGGTCTGAATGTCAGAGCTGGTAGGAGCAGCTTACCAAATTAGTCAGGAGTTGTGGAAAATTTAAAGTTGAAATTTATGACTTTTTTTTTTGTTTCTCCACTTTTGGTCTTAATTCCATTTTATTTTCAATATTTGTGTCCTCTCTTTTCTTTGGAGCCCTCTCATCTGTTCATTGAATCTGTTTTCACTGTTGCACTTGTAATTTCTTACTAGTAGAAAACCTACTGAAATTGTTTCTTGGTGAGAAAGTATGGTTTTGCTTTAATTGTTTTCATGAAAACTGGTAAATCTAAATTGTGGAAAATTATGAATGTAAACATTAGCAAATAAAAATATTTTTGCATAGTTCAGTTGCTATTAACTTTCCCAAAATACAAGGCCACACAAAAAACAATAGTTCTTACATTCACGGTGTTTGGGGTTTGTTTTTTTTTCTCCTGTTTGTTGTGATACTTTCTTTTCTACTTATTGAAACATTCCTAGGTTTTTTTGCTGTTTAAAAGCCTGGTCTTTTTATAGTGGTGGTTGAGGTGACATAGCAAACAAACAAGTAATTATATTCCAATTTCATCAATCATCCTATAAGACTGTACTATTCCACTGGCAGATTAGTTGGATGCTCAGCTTCCTGCAAGTGTGCCTGGATCTCCCACTTCAGCGTAGTGTGTGTGACTGATCCATTTCACACTCTGAATGTCTTGTCTGTTGGATGATGAGCTTATAGGGGAAGGGAACATCTGCTCTCCACATTTGTGAGGTGCTGAATACACTGAAGATCTCCTCTTAGTTGGCCACTAGCAGTGGCTATAATCTCCATCATTAATGACAGAAAATAATAACTTTGCTTAAGAATTAGGGATTCCTTCACCTACTGGGATTTTTTTTTTTTCCCTTCAAACTATTAAAGGAAATTTTGCTTTATGAATATTGTTTTATTTTAAAAACATACACATATTATACAATCACCAAGTTCAAAAGAAATGCATAAATTGAGGGGGACGGGAATTAAAAATGCTTCTTAAAAAAAAGCAGCCTCAGTTATTCTTTTTTCCAGTTCCTCCTCCTAGTATTCATAGGCTTCTCTGATAGTATAACTGTGTGTGGGTTTATGTATCTGCCATTAGGTGGGCAAATTTCAGAATACTGCCCTAAATTAGTGGGGATTATGAGCCTGTACAATAGGGAAGTTAAGGCCTAAAATGCCTTTTATGTGGAACTGCAATCAAAACATAAATGCACTCATCTTCCTCCTTTTCCTCCCCCTCTGAGAGCTCAGGAGAGCCAGGAGTACTTGACTTTAAAGTTCCTTTCCAGCAAGGCTGTAGCACAACTCAGGTCCCAGAAGATGGATTTTTTTCTTAGATCTTCCAAGCAACATTCTAGGTTAATAGTGCTGTCTTCACTCTTTCTTCATCATATACCTGCTTAAAAGGTACAAACATCTTCCAGTATGCCAGCCTGACAGCACTCAGATGGGGGAAGATCAATATTTTATGGCCTTGGTAAGTGACTACCTTTATGGCTTCAGCTGCTTTTAGGATTTGCTCCCTCTCATGTATATCAGACAGAGAAGCAATAACAGTGTTGCCTTAACCGGCTGCTTTTGTGTGTAAAGCAATGATTTCTTGGGCTCATGCATTTCCATGCTTTCTTGCTGAGATCCCTTGCTAGATTTTATCACACAATCCTGGTTATCTCAGTTCACAGGGCTGTGAAATAGCCCAAGAAGTACCATGACACACGTTTCGCTTATGAATATGCACTCATTCACACTGACACTCTGACAATCGCATTACAGTCCCTGCAGTACCACTGTCAAAGCTAGAACTAGTCCAATAGCTTGTTTGCCATCCCCCTTCAGAGGGACCAGCTGCCATGAGGATGCATGTCCCAGCTTGGGGGGGTCTCTGCTGACCCTTCTGCATCACCTCAGCTTGGGACACCTGAGGGGTCAGCCTTGTTTTGTGAGCCAGCAGAAGGCAGAGGAAAGCGGGCAGTAACAGCTGGATCTGAACCATCCAAGCATCCTCAGAGGACCACGTTGCACCCTGTGGTGTTCACAGCGAGGGTTTCTACTACTGCTTCATTTCTGGTCTGTCATTACCTATTAATACATTTTCTGGCCCTGGTGCTCCCATGACTCCAAAGGCAAGCTTGTTGCAGTCACTGCTCTGCATTGTGTGTAAGTACGTGCTTAGACCTTAGCACATGCTTTCACCCCATTGAAGCCAAAGGGCACTGAGCACTGGCTTAAATACCCTCTGGAAGTTGAACAGGGCCCTGGCAACCCCAAGTAGAAAGAAAATGCAAAGGAAGACTTTCTCTGTCAGTAAACAAAACAAAGCAAACTGATTTTTAAACCTTCTGGCACGTCTGGGTGTCTTTACCACCACTGATGAAGAATAAACAATGCAATTATTAATTATTGATGATCACTAATAAGAATGATGATTATCATCACCATCATCCAGCCTTGCCATTCCTGCCACCTCTCTAATCAGTGTGATCTTGCTGCTATTATACATAATTGCGATCTTCCAACTCAGGGTAGGCGAGGAAGCAACCTTGCAGTGTAAATACTAAATACTTAGCATAACAAGAGTGAGAGCTCCCCAGCTTGGAGCAGAGCTAAGCGAAGTCACGGGCTTCCATTCTTTTTAATTTGCCATCTGTTCTGTATGACACAGCCTGCGTCTCTTTAGGGTTTAGTACCCATTTATTATCCAAAAGCCACCTCTGCCTGCTATTAAAATCACGTTGGAGTGATTTAGAGAGGGAATCCGTCCATTTGCCCAAGTGGAAAGATGTGTCATCAGCATAAACCTAAACGCTGCAGCCTTCCTGGACTCCAGGACTGGGAACTGCCTCACCAGCACAAGTGCCTTCGGTCGGCTCCATCCCCTTCCTTCCTCCCGGCAGAGTCAATTACCACGGACTTGTCATTATGCACGTTCCCTTCTCTCCTCTTCCCTTGTGTTACACACACACACACTTTTTCATCGTGCCTTTTTCCTCTCTGTCTTTCTCACACAAGGGACCTGACTGAGTCCCATCCCACTGCTACCTCATCTCATCTCTCCTTTTAACCCCAGCCTCCCTGGCCGTTACCCGCTGTCTGTTGCAGACTAAGCCAGCATGCTCATTATTCTTCCCCCTCCATTCCCTTTAATCATTCACTCCTCTCTATACCTGGCCATGTGAGCGTGCTCCTTATCCCTTCATTTTCCAACATGCACCTTGTTCCCACATCCTCTCACTCGGCCTTACCCCTTCTCCTCTTTTCCATCTCCCACGGTCCTCAGCATTATTTAATAAAACACAGCACAGATGAAGATAATTGCCATCACTTCCACAGTCCCCTGGGACATCTTAGAAATCTCCCAGAGGTACCTGGACAAGCATCTCCCCCTAATAGCGAATGACTGTTAAACTAAGCAAGAGATTTTCAACAATCTCTGCAAATTGAACCCAACAGCACCGCTTCCACCTCCATAGCTTCCTTCCACAGCTTTAGCCACTTCCAATTAACTGAGCAGCCCAGAGCTCTCCTCAGGGATGCAGGACAAACGGGATCTGGGCTGAAAACAAGCGCAGATTAACAAGCCCAAACAAGCCCATATAAACAAGCCCAATTAAATGCATGGTGGCTTGGCTCAGGGACCCTGGGGCAGAGCTTCTGGGGGATGGGGATGTCGGAGGAGCCCATAGCTGTGAGCTTGGTCCCTACAGAGGCATCAGGTGGGACATAGGTGGCAAAGCTCCCCACACAGCAGAGGGAGGGCATGGTGGTACTTAGTGGTACCACACGCATCTGTTCTTCCATGTCACTACCGAAGGGAGACCTTTCTGCTCACTAAATATTTAGGAACTTGGTTCGTTTGCTGAAGCAACAGCCATTTTGTTCCCAGGTTCACTACAGGAGAGGTATGTGTGCTACGCTTTGCCATGGAGGGTGGAAGATGAATAGAGTCATTGCCCCAACTTAAAACATTTTAATGAAAACCCTCGCATCACTGATGTGTGCCCTTGCACGCTGTTATTTTTCCTCAGCTAATTTACCTGGTAGACTACAGTAGGGGGAGAGAGGAAAGGAGAAAGAAGACAAGGGAAAAATGGGTATGTTCTCACCAGAAATTCTGAATTGATTCAAAATTAATTCCTCCCTTGTATTTTGAATCAATACTTCAAAATCAAAAACTCAATTTTTGTTTTAGGCTCAAATGCCTTTTTTTTCCCCAATAAACAAGCTACAATGTATGTTCGGATTTTTTTTTTCTAAGGAACAATACCTTGAAAATGAAACGACATGTTGAGACTTTTTAGTATTTAATTTAGAAATGGTGATTTGAAATGACAGTTACAATTCAGTGCTTTCCTAGAGGGGTGAGCACCTGATTTCTAGAGGGTTGATGCAAAGAGAGGATGCTGAAGTACCAGGGCTTCTCAAGAAGTGAGTCATTTGGCTCTGCCACTTTTGCTTGGACAGCTTGTAGCTAGGTGGCCATTTGTCCTCATGGTGGGGCAAAAGGACAGGAGGCATCCTAGACACAGTCTGCTTCACACTGGCTACCCTCGGAGAAGAACAGAACTGCAGAGGCTGAGAGAGCAGGAAACAGTGTCACGAGATGAGTGAGGGCTCAGTCTGATTTCGGTATAGGCCTGGAGCTATAGGAAGGAGAGTGCAGTGGGAAAAGCATATCCCCCTTACCTGTCCTACCTTCTCCTATTGTCCCATGCCAATTCTGCCAGGTTTACCCAGGCAGAGCACACCTCAGCCTGAGAGCAGAGCAGAATGTCAGGGAGTGTACTTTTTTTTCCCCATAGAGCACCTGGCCTGCAGGCATATGGGGCTGGAAAAGACTGACTGACCACTCAAGGGAAAGACTGGCTGATGACTTGTCGCTCTGGGCAGTGAAATGCCCCTGCTTTCACTCTGCTCTGCCAAGCTGGACAGCATGTCCCACTGTCAGCTGGGGCACAGCAACCACTCCAGTCCAATACCTCCATCTAACCGAGAGCCAGACAGTAGCAAGGGGCTGATGTGAGGAGCCCAGGGCTGGAGAAGCCAGGGGGGGCTGCAAGGCAGGAGAGGGCACTGGCAGAGCTGGTGAGAGGAGCCCCGGGTTGGGAGGGCCAGAAGTTACTGCAAGTTGATAATGTGGTGCATTAGTAGAGATGTGTGCATAGAGGAAGCCATACAGAGCTAAGTTTAGCTCTAGTCAGCACCATCAGTCTTTCACTTTCATGAGCACTAAAATTGACTGAAACTCACTCAAAATATGTATTTTAAAAAATGGGAAAGGAAAAGAAAATGTCCGGTTCCTGTAAGATGATCAATAACAGCCAGTGCTAGAGATGACTTTTTCAGCCACAGAGAAACAACTGTTATTGTTGAATTGCTCGGGAACTTTGCCAGTGGACAAAGATAAACCAATAATGTCAAGAAGAGGAGGGGTGAGATTGCTGAAACCTTAGCTACGGTAAGAGGGTTGATGGAAACACTTTCAAGGGGCATGTGGCAGGCTTCACAGAAAGCAATCAACTCCAACCAGGCACCCGGGAAAGCAAGGGATGGGAGCACACACACCTATGGCACCTCCATGCTGCTGCTGCTGCCCAAGCAGAGGCCACACGGGATGTTGCATCCACCTGCTTCAGGTGCTGACCCATGGCATGCCAGAAAACAGAGGGTCTGGCCTCTTGCAGGACTCTCCATGCAATATTTTGTTGCCCTGAACTGCAGATGTGAAGTCCAGAAGGGCAGGCACTGTTGGGCAGGAGCGAGGGACACTCACGGAGCAGCCCTGTGGCCCCAGGAGCAAGGCACCCTCTGTTACCAGAACTGCTTCAGACATACATCGCTTAACATTGCAAAGCAGCCACTACCAAGGCTTCATTTCTGCAGCTGTCACCTGTGGCTCTGCAGTAATCGATTGCAAGCCCATGCATCACCCAGAGCATGCAACCTTGGTGGACCCACCCACCACATGGCATCACACCAAGGGGACTTTTCTCTGGCTGCCAGAAAGCCAGCCCGTAAAGGGGGTCTGTGGGCTCTTCCAGGGCAGTTTACAGCGGTTGCTGGGTTGCTGACTGTAATAGTTTTGACTGTGAAGGGCTCCAGGGAAAACCGGAGCAGTCACAGGGTCATAGTTCCCTGAGTTTTTGCCATTTCATCCTGGACAAATAGTAAATCTCATTCTCTAAAATAAAGCCCTTTGTATTTTCTGAAGCACTGCACCGAGGGCTGTTTCTCACAAGACCCTGTTATTCCTATAACACCAGCCACATGACACCAAGGCACAAATTTGGGCCACAGTGTCCACTGACAATAAATGGAAAGGCCCTGGACAGACCCCAATTTGTGCTTGTGACAGATAGGCTGTTCTGTCTAAACCTGACCTTCTCAAAGTTTCCAAATACTCACTTCCATTACTAAAGAAAAATCACTGCACATTTTGGGTTTTGTGCATTTTGTGCAATTTCCCAGAATACACGGGATGACAGATCAAACCCCAAACCAGCCAGTTCTCTGGGTGATGCTATGGGATGGAGGGCAGCTGAGCCACGGGGTGCCGGAGGGGTTTGCTGATGGGTGCAGAACCAGCCAAAGCAAGAGTCAAAGCCAAAAGCCAGAGTTCCTGATTTCCAAGCCTGTCTTCTGCCTGCAAAATGATGTTTCCTAGCAGCTCACACTCCTGTCAGCAGTGGGGTCGTTATCTCTGCCTCATCCTCATATACTTTTGATATATCACTGGCTGCTTGACAAAGGAAGCTGGTGTTTTGTCCCCTGTGTTGTGGAAGGGGAAACTGAGGCACAGAGGAGAGTGAAGTGACTTACCCGAGGTTATTCAGCAGACAAATGGGACACCTGGGACTAAAACCATGAACTGTCAAAAGGCCAAGGTCTTTCAAGTCTCAGGGTCAGCAAATATTCAGCTCTGAATATAGGTATCTGTTGCTAGCTTTATGAATGGGGAGGGAGGAGTGTCCTTTGCATCATTTTGGTCCCTGCAGCCCACATTGATTTGGCCCTCTTTGGGGCCACAGGCTCATCACGTTCAACAAGAAGAACTCGGATCCTGCAGAGATGGATAGACCCTCGGGTTACCACATCTGTGATGGATGTTAGGGCACATCCACTCTGCAAGCATCCCATCAAAGCCTCGGATCTCTGACCTGCCAAATGCACTTTTTAGCTAAGAAGTCGTTTACGTGGCCCGCTCTGTCCTCAGCCTCCCTGCTAACAGAGATGCTTATTTGATGCTGACACTGCTTTCTGCAAGGACGCCTTAGCCCCGCTCCCCCCGGCTCAGTACGCACAGACCACAGAGAAGTCAGCGTATGTGCCCGTTGACTGCTCAGTCCCACCGGCTGCCATGCAGGCAGGAGCCCACATCTCCAGGAGAGCCCAAGCCCCGTGCTCCCCTCCCTCTCCATGTTTGTGTTGCTCTTTAAATGGCTTTGTTTTGCTTAAGCATCCCTTTTAAAGCAATGTTTAGCTTCCAGTTGGAATGAGCTCCAGGAAGCATGGCCGGGGCCCTGCCTGGAACAACGGCCTGTAATTTACGGTGAGTTATGTTTCAATTACCTCGGTGTTATAGCGTCTTGGTGAGGGCAGGCATTATGTCATGTCAGGGATACGGGCAAGGGAGAAAATACAGACGCTCCCATTACAGCCAGTGATGGAGCAGTTTTAATAATACTGCAGGAAAAAAATAAAGAGAAGGGGAGCACAAATGACTTTCCAGCCATACCATTACTGCACATTAGTAACACGCACAGCCAGGGAGAGAGAGGGGGAGAGGGGAGTGGGGAAAGGAGAGGCACAGATAAGTGACAGGGAAGAGGAAAAGTGAGAGGAGATAGAGGGAAGAGATAAAGGGAAAAATAGGGCGAGGCAGGAGGAGAGAGGGAAGGAGGGAGGGAAGGATGGAGAGAGGGACTGAGAAGGAGAGAAGGGAAGCAGTGGAGCGGGGAAAAAGAAAGGCAAAGGGGCTTAGTGAGAGACCCAAGAGGAGAGGCAGCAGGAGAGGAAGGATGAGGTCCTCGGTGAGTTACAGAGAGATGCCAGCTGCCTCAGCCCCACGGCTCTCCCACCCCACAGCCCACTCCTGTGCCTCGCACACCTCCGCTGGCCCTGGCTCACCGGCTGGCTGTGGGGAACAGCAAGGCAGGCAAGAAGCCACAGGAAAGGGGAAGAGAAGCAATTGTTATTAGGCTTTTGTGAACAATATTGCTTTGTTGCTGGAACAAAGCACTCAACTTTCCAATAATAACAATCTACTTTTTTTTTTTTAATCAAATTTCCTTTGTCGTTGTGGCTTGCTTTAATTTCGTTTCGGCAGGGTAAGCCTCTCACTTCCAGCTTACTGCCTCAGTCGCCGCTCTGCCTTACTCTCAGTCATTCCTGCCCATGTGCACCAGCCCGCTCTCTCCTTCTTTATTTTCTTGACACAAATGGCAGTCATTGCTCAGAGAATGTGCTGGGTGAGCCTGCTTTGTAATTCAAACCTTTTATTCAGGTTACCGTTATGTACTAAAGAGGAAAATATGTATTGGCTAAACGGCCTCCTTACTGATGGTCCCCGGGCTGGGAGGGGAGAGATTGGGCATCAGACCTCATGTAGACCTGCTACCTCTCTGCCCCTGCCTGGAAATCCAGCTCATCCTCACTCCTACCTGCCTTCCCACTACAGGGAGAAAATCCTCAGGTCAGAGAAGAATTTGTGCTTTTCTGTGAGTGTTCATACTTGACAATGGGTTGCTAAAACCAAGAACTTCGGGCATATGAAACAGTCAACAGGAAGACCAGGGTTAGAAACTGGGGGGAATAATTTAAAGGAAGCATGAACAAGTGAAATTTTGCCTCTGCCTGGGTAATTTATACCAGTATAACTACTACAGATTTGTGGTCCACTAGTGTAGGCTTATTCTACCAATGCAACGCCGTAAAGCCCCAGCATACTTAAGGCAGGGATTTCCTACCATCACAAATGGCTTCATGTTGCTATACCAGTAAAAATAAAAGCTATCTCCCTGTCCCTCAAATTCAGGATTTCCAGAATGCTATGTTAGCAGAGAGCAGGGATAATATTGCAGTGTTTCGAGTTGTGCACATGCATGCCTTTCAGAACCGTATCTGTACGATACCAGTGAATGCAGTTGTGTAAATGTGATCTGAACCAAGCACTGGCACACGGTGCCACATCTCTTGCGAATGCAGTAAGGACTGCATGCCTGCCTTATACCAGTTATGAGAAAAAAACAGACACCAAATGGTCTGGTTTAACATTAAAAGAACATGCATAGGCAGTCCCCATTCCAGTGTGAAGCCTGCGGAAACATTTCCCCCATCAACATGCTCTGATTGTCGGTGTGAGTTTGCACTGTATCAGCAGCTTGCCACTGTGTGACTGGCATTTTTGCCATTCAGGTGCAAAGATCCCAAATGCTGGTTCTGCCTACTGTTGAACTGCGCTGCAGGCTTCCCAGCCCTGCTGTACCATGTGCTGTGTGTTAGACTGTGGGCAGCTGAGGGATGCAGTTTCCAGAATGGTACTTCTTTGCGGTGCTCACACCTCACTTGCTGCATCAAAGCAGGAGGGCAGTTGTGCCTCCCTCCTGAAGGCATCCCGATAACGCTGTGGTAGGGCACATGTAGTGCAGGTAGGAAGGTCTCAGAGGTCAGGGGACTGCTACTGGCAATTTAAAGCAGAGGCTCCCTTGAAACGTTCTCCAACCACTGGATTATCCCAGTTTTATAGGACACACACAACAGAGGAAATTATTAAGGTGGCCTGAGTTCCATATTAAGAAGTTCACCTCTTCTGTTTGTCCCCTGATAGAGTGGATGATTTTCTGGTCAAACTGGACTTTTTGCCTGGACTTTTCAGGGAAGCATTCTATTTTGTCCCTAGACCTCCCTGAAAAGGCAACTGTGGTCTGCCTTATATTGTCTGAGGTGTAGTCCGGAGTTTGTTGTTCACTTAGAGTCTCTTTGCCTCAGGGAATATTTCAGAGGAACTTACATGGCACATGCATCTAGTCTGCATTATAAACAGGACATATTTCTCTTTCCAAGTAGACATTATCTTGTTTACTTATTTTTTTGTTTATTTGGTGCCATGGGGATACCTCTGCACAGGCAAGTAGGATTCAGTTGCATGCAGAAAAGGGCTACTTTATCCTAGCAGTCCTACTGCAGCCCCTCTTTTGTCTTGCTGCAGATTTTTATCAGTGAGAATCTCTGAGAATCTCTTTCTTCCCTCCATTTCTGAGCTCACAGATGTTAAACACAGACGATGCAGATCTGATGGTCTTGTGGTTCCAGCTTCTCCTCCTTGTTTCCAGCTGCTAAATCACATTTAAAGATGTTAACAATACACAGAATAACCTCAGCATATGACTTCTCTGTGCAAGTGATCACTGGAGCTGTCACAGGGGTATTATTAAATTGCCAAGGAGAAGAAACACATCCCCCCTGGTTCTGAATGGAAGGGGAGGCATCTGTAAGGCAGCTTCTCAAACAGGAGGTAGCCCACGCTTTAGAAAATGTTGAGGGCCTACACATAGGAAAACTTTATTTTAGGAAGCACAGACTAAGCAATTCACCTGTACTGTGTCTATTAGTTTCCCTCCATTGTGGTTAGTCATTAAAGTCATATTGCTGCCTGGTTCTCATCAATGGATTTTTTTTTTAAACACAGCACAATGACTGGTGTCTTTACCTGCATAAATTTCCATATGATTGTATTTAACTTAAAACATGAAGTGCCTGTAGGATATGTGGATATGCCTTTGGGATGATTGTGAGTAAACGTGTGGATAGCAGCATGTTTGCAAACAGCTGACGCTCTGAGACATCAGCTGACGGAAAAGCGGGTCCTGGGGCACTAGGGGAACTGCAACAGAGATCAGAGATTTGTTTGGCAGCAGGGGATATAGCTTCATTCCTCTTCACACAGGGGAGAACTGGCCACAGATGTTGTGGGAGGGCTCTCTGTCACAGACTTAGCAGAAGAATTCAGAGTTCCCCTTTCCTCCTACTGTCAAGAACAATATTCCCTCACAACTACAGCTCACCATCCACTTGGCTGCCTGCGGTACTGCTTGAGACGGCGGGATCAAAGGTTTGCACAGTAACTGGGTCAGGGAGTCTCCTTCGAGGAGACTGTGCTGTGTTTCTCCTCATCCCAGCCACCATGTTAACTGAGATGCAGTGAACAAGTGGATAACATGATGTCAGGTGAAATAACCAGGCTTATGGGTGACTTTGGAAAATTTTGGAAATGAGGAGTGGCACAAAATTAACTGCTTCAAGAAAATTAGAACAGCGGATCCTAAAAGTCCTTCTGTAGCACAGCTCTGCCCTATCACTTTGGTTTGTGTAATAGGATGTATTAGGATCCAGTTACAAGCCAAAGTCCACTAGGGAGTGGAAGTGTGAAGCTTAATACAGTATCACAGAAATGGAAAGCTTCTTTAATGGTACAGAAGGGACTTGTGCTTGAAAGCATTTAACAGAGCCTTGGTAAGTAAACTGTAGTAATTGAGCTAGCAAAGGCATTTAGCTTGAATACTTTGTGTATGTATAACAAAATCAAATAAGCACCAGGAAGAACTATTCTTCAAAGAGATAATTTGAAATGCTTCTGTTCCCTCTCCAGACAAAGAGCACTTACTTGTTTCAGCATGCACACTTCATTGTGCCATGTAGCTACAGTGACTCCTGGTCTGTGAACACAAAAGGATTTAAACTATGATGCATTAATGTCAAGCGTCATACCGGCAGTTATTTCTAGTCCACCAGGGAATACAGCCCCCAGGTCCAGAACTTCAAGCTGAGAACTCAGCTGATCATGGCATCCTCTGGGACTAATCCTCCCTCTGTTTCTCTCAACACCAACTCTGTGCTTTCCCTGAGGATCACTGTTTATCTGGAAAAGAAACTGGGGTGCTGAAAGGCATGGGAGGGGAGATAAGTAGCAAGTATGAGCAAACCATCAAAGAAAGCTTCACTGTAGTCAGTTGTATGTCAGAGAAAGAGAAAAAGAGAGGAAGAGAAAAATGAAAGCTAAGGACAATACAAGCTTTAGGGATCTGACCTCTATACCCAACAGAATTCTAGTGTTGAGTGCGAGAGGTTGTCAAAGGTCTTAATAACAGTTGGCTCAAAAACCACCCTTTGGGATCGTTTGTTTTCCTTGAACTGAACCCAGGGATTTTCACTAACTAAAATTTAAGAAGGAAATGAAGGCAAAAAGCAGTGTTATTCCTTGGAAGCTGCTGCAGGGCCCTATGGGTTGAACTTTCCTTTGCTCTCCTCTGGGAGAAAGTCTTGCTTAGAGGTGAGTCCTAAGATGAAAGTCTGAAGAACTGCATTTGCCATTGTACACCATATTAAGTTCTAACTTTGCAAGGTTAAAGCAAAACTATTTTAAGTGCAGTGTTTTAGGTGGAAAGTGGAGATCCATTTTGAAATTTTAAGCAGAGAAGTTTTTCATTTTTATCCTTTTATGGTAGAAAATCTTCTTGTTTGGGGTCAGCTTTATGTGAAAAACTGTGGTGAACAGGAACTCACTAGACATGAGTCTGGTTTAACCTGTTTGGGCTCCTTTGACATTCAGGAGAATTCCAGTTCAAGAATTTTCATCTGAACGAGAGGAAATGAGATTAAATTACCCACTGAGGGAAAAAAAAAAAAAAAGAAACTTTAACCAAGTTTTGGGCACAGATTTGTATGTCCACGTTTGAAAGGTGCTGACAAGTGATTAGAAGACAAGGCATGGAAAAGGATGAAAACAAGGAGAAGAAGAGAGGTGGACAACAGAGAAGGCAAAGGATCGAACAAGATGCAAAGATGGAGGCTCACTTCAGAGAGCAGACTTCAGGAAAAGAATCGGTTGCAACCCATGTTGGAAGCAGGGAGGACAAGAGACAAAGGAGTGGCTTTATCACACCTTCAGATGTTGTAGGAACATGTGTCTTATGAGCACATCTTCAGACCCATACAGCAACCTTGGCTTTTGCACCAAAGAGTGTTCCAGAAAATGTGTATCACCAAGGAGCGATGTTGATGACTTGAGAGCAGAGTGTCATAGCTGAAACAGTGAGAGCTGAGCTGAGGATGAGCCACTAACTTTGAGTCCCTTTATTTATACAACCAAATAAGGAAGAATCCAGCTGAAGCTACAACATACTGGATTATTCTTATACAGGTATATGCAACAAAACAGCGTGATAGGAGAAAAAGTAACACAAGGCCATTACTGCATACAGCTCTCCCACTCCCCCAGTTAGCAAAGTACACAGCTATTTGGAAAAATTGGGGTCCAACTGTTCTTTCTCTCTTCTCAGTGAATTTTCTCACCTCCACTGTCCCAACCCACCACCCACCTTCTGAGAAAATCAAAGCTCCAGTGATTTGTTTGTAACATTTAATTCTTACCTGAAGAGCTTATGTTACCAGGCTTAAGGAAAACAAAGAATGCTAAACAACTTAAATGGCCAACAACTGACAAATAGCAAATAATCAAAGCACTCAATTCAAACATAAATGAGGCCAAGGATTGCCTATTATTCTGTCTTTGCACACTACCCAGAAAACAGGCAGAGGGCATGCATTCTTGGTCAATCCCTAGGCACTGTCATAATAAACATGATTAATAGGCTATAATTTACCTGCACAAATAATTCAATGAACAAATACAAACAACAAACAAATTTGGGCAGCCGTGATCAGATCTTGAGCAGAATAAAGCAAATTCACTAAATAAATTGGTATCAACTAGTCCTAGTAATTGCATTCCATCTCCCAGAATGGCTCCTGGATTACTTACGGAGCCCAAAAAGCCTGCCAAGAATTTTACAGGCTATGTCCATTCTGTGCCTATGCGGGTGCATTCACTGCCTACACCCAAATCACTGAGCGCTTCCATTTGCATTGACATTTTTATGGGGCTCTCTAGATTCGCATGTGTTTTCTAAGGGGTGAAGTTTAAAATAGCTCTGTTCTCTTGTAATATTCCTGATTAAGTAACAGAATCAGACTAGGTTTTGCATTCTTTCAGCCACAGAACTTACTTACTGGGGGCATTAAAATAAGAGGCCCTGGAGAAACACGTGTATGGGTTATAGACAAGCCCTCAGCTTTCCTTGTTATTTGCTCTCCCCGTGTCTCAGTTGTCCTCGGTTTTGAGCTTGAGTCACAGCTCAGCAGAGACCCTGGAAGTTTGTGCTGTTGTTAGCCAGCTCTGAGAGAAGCGAGTACCTCTCCTCCACAGATCAGAGCTCTGGTCTATTTTGTGACTCCCAAGAAGAGCTCTCGCTCTTTGGAAGAAACGCTGAATGCAGCTTTCCTGGGCCGTGCATCCTCCCTCCTTCCCAATTTGGCCGGGCAGCAGTGCTGAGTGTGGTGGGTAAGTGCAGGTTCCACGGCAAGGTAAGATAAATGGAGAAACATGCACTGCAAGAGATGTTTATTGAGTGAGATGCTAAATGAATAACCCAATCAATGCTGTAATATTTAATTCAATACAAACTTCAGATTAAGAGTGTTCCCCATTTATTTTGTGCTGTCACTGAAATTGTCGTTCGTTAGAGCAATGCGCTATCATTAAGGGGAAGAGGTTTCCAGCAGGGAGGGGCTGGCTCCAGGCTGTGCGAGATGGTGAGCAACAGAGAGTTTAGTACCTTCCTTCTCTGCTAGGAACTTTGGGGAAGGCAGGAGACATTGTGCTCTTCTGAAATGCTCCCAACCCCTGTAATACCTTATGCCAGCGTCACATTTTCTCCATGTGGCCAGGAGCCCTTTGCAGCTGTGTCTATGCCCTGGACTATTTGGACATGCCAACCATGAGTTTAAACTACTCTATTCTCTCCCTCTTCTGGGCTCCCAGTTCCCTGCTGGGACACTGCCACTGCTCCCATTCTCAGGAGAGGGCTGCAGTCAGGGGTCGGGGGGGGAAGTGAGGAGCTGACTGTGTCCTGGGAACTCAGGCAGTGACAGATATGCAGCAAAAGGAGCAAGGGGAGGCAGAAAAACTCTCTTCCTGGGTGAAGTCCTGGACCATCAACCTGCCCTTGCCATGTGCCTCTTCAGTGTGTCAATGCACACATCTCCTCAGCTCTGTGAGGAAACTGCAAGGTCAGCTGCATTGTGCCAGCACACCCTGCTTGCACTTGGACTAGCTTGCAGGCAACCCTGCCTGCTGGCATGCCATCCTGCCTCGCCACCAGCGCAAAGTGCTCACCCTCTAACACATGCGCAGAGGGATGTCATGGCAGAGGTTGCCAGCTGGCTGGACACCCCTTGCTTGTGACAGGTGGCACGTTGTCTCTAAATCATCCTGGCCATCCTTATTCAGTGCACCTGGCATCCTGTCCCCCACATTTATAGCTGCCACTCTCATAGATCTCAAACCATCTGGTACAGCTCTAACTTGCTCTGTGCTTGATCAGATTTTCTGAGAGTAATACTTGACCGAGTGGTGCTTGCAACTCCTTCCCTGTCCCGTTCTGCCTTTGACGGTTGTTATTCTCTCTGGCCTCTGTCACTGGTCAGGTTGCGCCAAATCCAGGACGATGTTTAAAGCATGGCATGGCATCACTGAAGCCCCATTCTTTGAACTAGTCTATTCTCTTTTTCCTAGGGATTTACATGAAAGCAGCCCCAGGTAGTTTAATATTGATTTCCACATGAGTATTTGAGAAATGCGTTTGTTCCAGCAGATTGAATATCTTCAGTGGGTGTTCTTCAAAGCCAGCTTCACTCTTGAAGTGATCCCAGTTAGCTTACTCATTCCTTTCTCAAAGACCTTCGTTCTTTCTTCTGCGTCTCTCTGCTCTCTCAGGCAAGTCCTTAATTATCCCCCCAAGTGTTGCTCAGGTGAAGCAGCCGAAAACTGTGCTTAACATGTCCTCTGATTACCCGCAGAGGACTAATAAAATAAGGACAGATTTAGTGAGTCTGGATGCACATGTGTTTGCATGCTCATTTAGTTCTTTTAGTTCTTCCCTCACAAAGGAAACCAAATCCTGCTGGCCCCTGGTGAACTTCTCCACTGCTTTTGGGAGCTGACGTGGGCACAGCATACGTTTCTGTCAAGCCTCAAGTGCTCTGAAGGTTTCTAATTCAAGGTAATTTACGAGGAACTGTTTTGAAAGGAGAGCACAAAACCTCCATATTAATTGGGGGTGATCTAGAAGGCAAAGCATATGTCAAAGTGGAGATAACAATGTATGAATACAAACAGAAGCAACCCCCTACCCCCCTTTTCTATCTTATCTATCCATCCATTCATCCATTCTAACTCTACCTCCTCTTCTCACTTCTCTTACTTTTTATGGCTGCAAGAATTCATGTTTTATCCACGTTTCAAAGGCGGGTGAGTAACCAGAACTTTGTCGGCATCTTCATTTTAAACTGAAAAAACAAACAGCACCCCCCTTAGCCCCCCTTCTCCCAGTCTGTTCCTGCCAGAAACATAGCAACCAGCACGCACAGCTTTCTGCAGGCAGCCTAGTTTGCATTTAATTAGTTCTGTGATATCCTAAACTTCTTTCAACCTCCGCCCCCAGAACATCGCTGTAGAAATCCTCACTCTGGGAATGGCATGATGGAGCTGTCAAAAACCCAGCATCTGTGCCAGGAAGTGTTCAGAGCACTTGGATTCCTGAATTGGGACACGACTTGCCTGGACTATACTGTGCTACCAGGAAAATGAAGCAATGTAATGCTCTGCAGAGGAACAAAGATGGAAAATCTAAAAACCATTTTGTAAACTGGGACATATAAGGCAGAGATATGAAGCTACCTGCTCTCAGAGCATCTGTCTGGCGTGCCAGTAGCCACACCAGGACAGGCGCCTGCTCTCTCCTACTGGGAGAAGACAAGGGTTTTTCAAGGTGAGGAGGAATCTGGTGGGACAAGCAGTCCTAATTCCTAGCATCTTCTTTTCACAGCCATGCATCCCCGTGCCAGATGTGAGTAGGACTTCGTGAGTCTCATTGCAACAGGGCTTATATTCTCATGGATCACCTTTAGGTAGTCAGTCCAAGGGCACTGAACAGAAAAGGCAGAGAAACTTCACAGTAGAGGGAAAGGGGTTTGTATGGACCAGTATGGCAATGCCTTCTGGGCACCCTACATTTTGTCAAGTGAGAGTGCTCAGGACCTGATCAATAAACCCCACTCCCTCACCTTGCAGACACCACCACCTCCAGCTCCATGCAGTTCCCGTTATCTCCACTTACTCCATCCCAGATCTGGGCCATGCCTCCAAGGCTTCTGCTTGGACACTGAACCAGGGGTTGCTGAAAATGGCAATGCAACCAGCGTGTGGCTGAATCAAGCTGGCTGTTGGGGATCCTTGTCCTCGCTATTTTCCCTCTGCAGTCCTGAATTTCCACCCACAGATCAATCACTCCTGCTGCCCCTCCTCCAAGACAACAGGGATTTCCCAAGACAGTGTCAACCCCAGTGACTGTCTGAGGTGGCCGATGGGATAGTCACGGCTTCTCCCCTGAGCAAAGCCCCTGTTTTCTGTCCATTTACCCCTAACCTAAGGCTGATAAGTGCCAGCCACAGCTTCTCACAGTTGCCTGCATTTCTGCTAGCCACAGCAAACCTGCAAGCTGGAAAGCAAGCAGAGCTAAAGCAGGCAGAGCTAAAGCAAGCATCGATATTTTTAATCATTCTGTCAGCCCACTAACCCTCTTTGATGCTTCAACCAGGCTTACAGTTGGCAAGAGCATCGCTGACGGTGGTACCAGCACGTAAAGATGGGTCCTTTTTCTGTATGTGACCAGTGCAATAGAGCTTCTTGCTCTGGCCATTTGCAACCTCTCGGCGGGGGAAGCAGCTGCATTCACTGCCAGGACACTGCGAATTAAAGCACAGGGAGCATTCGCCTCATTCAACAGTTCCTCCCTCCTACCCCCTGCCACTCTGCTGCTGTTAAACTCACTACAGCTTCAGCTGCTTTATCATCTCATTTGCTTTCTGATCTGACACCAGCCTGCCATGCAGCTGATCAAAGGCAGAAACCAGAGCGCAGCCAGGCTGAGCAGCCCCAGAATTCAAACAAACATGTCACTTCCCATCTCTATATGTTAGACAACTTCACTTCTTTCTGTTACTGCCTCTTTTAATCTCTCCCTCCATGTGTACACATACCCCTTTGCTTTCTCTTCATCCTCTACATTCATTTCCTGTGCTCACATGCTGTCACCTTTTCCCCTTCCTTTCTTGATCTTTCCTATCACTTTCCCCCTTTTTCTCTTGCCTCCAAAGTCCCTTTCTCTTCATGACTGCGCTCATTCCTTCTTCCTCTCTCTTCCTACTCTTCTCAGCAAGTTCACACTGTTTTACTTGATTGCTTCAGCTTCTGCCTCTTCCTCACTCTTTTTGGAGACTCTACATCATTTCACAGAAGTGAAGTCACTTTTAGGGATGTGGAAGTAAGGTCCCAGGAGGGGTATTGTTTCCTTCAAAGCTATGGGGAGACTATTATTAGTATCAATAGTATGTTTATACACGTCCCTTGAATCAGTAAATGACCTCCTACCATGAAGTCTTTCATGGGTCAGAAGCCTCTCAGCACTTGAAATCCAGTGTAGTGAATAAAGAAATCCAGAGGTCCATTCCTGCAAGCAAGGAAGGAAGGAAGGAAAGAAGGGGAGAAAGGAAGAACGAGAGAGGGCATGAAAGAGAGGAGACAAAGAGAAAAGAGAATAAAAGAAAAAAGAGAAGAGCAAAATACCAAAAAGGTATTTTGGACTTTTGGGGAGGGTGGGAAGTATATACAAGCAATTCAATATAGAAAACTTTTTGTATAACATTGCTGAAATCCATTTTAACATAATCCTCAAATAACTCTTGCATCTCAGGCTATAACTAGCAATCCTTCTAATGTCTCTGGTAATTCTCTCCATCACCTGCACAGGACTACAAATTAGTCTTAATTCCGGATTCGGGCTCACATTTCAGTATTTCAGTCTGCAACCAGCTATCACTCCAAATTGGGAAGGAGACCAGTTCAGATCTGTTTAGGTTAGGAAATGAGTGGTGAGTCTGATCCCTTATGGCAAGCCCAGGCTCTTGTCCCTGGTGGTAGGCAGACCACGTACATTAGGGAAAAGCATAAGAATCTCATGTGAGACAGGTGAGATAATTTTGCCTCCACTTCCCTACCCATTAGGGCTCAGCTGAAGCTTCAAGAGTTGGAAATTATGTTCCAAGGCTCAAACTAATCTGCAAAATTTGTACTGAGATCTGAACATCTCTGAGGTCTTCAAGCAGGCATTTTGGTCTACACCCAGCTTGATTAAAGTATTCCTGGATTCAATTAACTGAAATATAATGGGATTATTTCACAACATGCAATCTGATTTTTTTTGGTTACAGTAAAGTGAGCGAGCGGTGATTACAGGGCATAATACAGCAGGCCTTGCTGTTCCACTGGAATCAAAAAGTGACATGAAATTAGGTCAATTTAGCCAGAATTTCTTGGGGGAAGCTAGGAGTGTGGGAAAATATCTCTGGTTTTCCTTCAGAAGATTATTTTTCATTAGATAATTCTAGTAAATGTATTCTGTGGAACATTATATAACAGAAGAAGAAATCGTTTAAAAGAAAGACACTTCATTTTCATCAAAATAAAATACACATTGAATCAAGTGTTAAGTACACACACCAAATAATTTCCCAGGAATATTCTCTAACAGAAAACCTCTTTCAAAAATTAGGGCTTTAATTCCAGTTCCATGTCAAGCCCATATTTCAAAAATCTGAATCCTAGGTGCAGATGGTTGTGGATTTTGTTTTGCTAGATCCTGCCTCTGAGAATGACGGTCAGCACCAAGGCCAGGCGCAGGGATGGCAGCAGGCACCCACCCGTGTGATGCAGCTACATCCAGCCTGGGAGTGACTTCCAACACACCGATGGTTCATGGAGTACATTTTGAAATCCCACCATCCATATCACTCCCTCACCTTGGTGAAATGAAATGGCTGCCCTCCCCTGGGGCCAGCGAGGAAACTTCCACTTCACTCTCTAACTTTGAACCAATCCTTGACTAAGTGCCCATCTGAGGGCTTTGCTAGCCATGGCAGTCCCAGAGCTGAACAACCGGCTGAGCTCCTAAACATCAAATTCTCTTGCTTCAAATCCACTAAGCAGATTATATTTACAATATCTTTCTACGTCAGCAGTGCAGATAGTTCATTTTTGTAACCAAAACCCGCCTCTTATACATCTGCAGATGCTCCCACATGAATAGGCTCTAAAATTTATCCTTGTCCATCATATTGGGGTACTTTAGCTTGTGGTGCTCCTTTTGAACATCCCGATGTTTCCAATTGAAGGTGTCTCTTGTGCCACAGGACGCTTTAAAAAAACACCTAAAAGAAAAGAATTCACAATCTATGGTCCCTAAATCCCAAGTTCTCAGCTTAATAATACATTTTCAGCTGTGCAGTTCCAACATTCATAACTAGTGCTGAGAAAATAATTTGCAGCCAGTAATTTGCTGAAAGAATTTAGTCCCTTTCTCTGCTCGCAGATGGTCCCTGAGCAAAATCAAAATTTCCTCGAATGTACTCATTATTTGAAAATACTCAACACATTTTTGGCAGGGCCTTTATTTTTTTCCCCCTTTAAAAAAAAAACCCTTGCAGATTGATCACAAAAGCATTGCTTATGTATTCCATAGTTAGTATTCTAGCCATGAGCTGCTGGTTTGTTGTGATTAATCATAGGTTCATAGTATCGTTTCCATTCCCCCACTGGAGAGAAAACAAACCCCCCGTAATTCTTATAGTCAGGTGTAGGCCCTGAAAAAACCCTGGGGCTTTGATTTCCCTTGGGAAAAAGGAGCAGGAAAATTAGACTAGGGAATTTTAACCCTTTTAGTCTGTGGTTCTGCTAGGCTTTCCCAAATCTTTCATAGTACCTACAGTTCCAGTTTCAAGTGGCCTCCATATGAGGTCTTGCAATGATGCAGCAGGGCCACATATTTGGGAACGTGCATCCTAATGGCACAACACCACATGTAACACCCCTCTTGGGCTCCCCAGCCCCGTGCAGTGAAATCAGCTCCCCCCAGACTGGAGCAAGAAAGCACCCATGGAGAGGTTGCAGGATACAGCGCTGGAGCATATGAGAGGTATGGGATGAGCTGGAGGGTGCACAGGGATGGAGGTGGACAGAGGAGTCTTTTTCAAATCTGTGAGACCTGACAGGCCTGTTTTTTTAAAGAATCACTCCAGGGGACAAACAAATAAGGTTTCAAAAATTGATTGATAGCCCAGGTCCATCATTTAAATTCCATTATCTCCTCGCACAAAGGAACTACATGCAAGGGAGGAAATCAGCATTGCATTTAACTGAATTCATACCAAGACCTAGAAAAGAGGAGGGCTGTTTACTTAGAGGCTAATTAAGGCTACAGTAGACCCACCAACTTCTTATTCTGTCCTCACGTTCTGCTCATCCACTCCCACTAGCTTTGGGTTGTCCTGCTCTGCTCCGCTAGCTGGGACACTGGAATTCATACAGAGTCGGGTGCAAGCTGATGTTCTAGAGCTGAAGGGATGGGGCCACAACCTGGTACAAATCCTCTGAGCCATCCCTTCCATCCATCAATCGCCCCCTTTCTGTGCTAATGTGTGCTATTGATGCGCTACTGATGCAAGCACAGACAGAATTGTGCCACTCTTTGCAGCTGCTTCAGGGAAGAATCACATTTACATTACTAAATGCATCTTTCCAGCAAAAACACAGAGTGAAGTCAGAAGACAGCCTTTGATAAGGAAGAAAAAGACTTTAAAACAAATAACCCACATTCACTAGCATGTATTCAAATACAGACAAGAGGAACAGTGGTAAAAAAAAAACACAAAACCCTTGACATTTCTGCTTCAAGCAGCCTTTATCACAGAGCGTGTGGTTTTTATTTTGGCTGTTACCTTTCCTTTTGATAGTCTCTTCTGAATCACTTCTCAAACAGACATTTCTCCACTTCCCTACATGTACTCTGTGGTGTTGGGGGATCTTGTCTCTTGCAGATGTATTCTGTGTTAGCTTACCCCAAGCAATGACCAGCTGTAAAGGTGTAAAAGGCTCTTCTGCTCCTGGAAGACATTCTGTGTCCACAGTGGAGTGCTGGCAAGAGGTCTCAAATTTGACTTAGATCAGGAAGACAGGACAGAGATGCCTGTCTTGCTTCTGCATACATAGAACTACAACAATTCACAAATGTTTTGAGAAAAAAAAAAAAAAGAGAGGGTTTGTCAAGGGGATGACATTTACATTCAAATTAATTTAGCATATGGGAGATTCTGTTTGTTAATCATACGTAGGAAAATGCCTCACAAAGCCTTTGGGACATGTAAGGTGCACTGTGATAGCCTGGCAAGATACTCAGTACATGGAGCCCGTACATTTTCAGTACGACACTAGCTTTATTTCATTTTTTGAATTGTGTGACAGGATGGTAGAAACTGAGGAGTTTCAGCAGTTGGAAATGGGCAGCTGCAGCTAGCCTCAGACAGAAAATAAAGGATTTCATGACATTTACAGCAACAAAAAAGCAGAAGCAAACTAGCTATTGAAGATGACATCAGTAGGTTTCAGAATTAGTCCTTTATTAGGGTAGGTGATGTGATTTGTGCCATTCAGAACTACTGGTTTTGAGCTATATTCTGGAAAACACTGGAGCAGAGAGTTATTCTCAACTAATATTCTGATAGTTGTTTCTAGCTTTTTTTGATGGCAAAAAAAAAGTCTTCAAAAAAAATGGAACTGAAACAAAGAGCAATTCAGAGACAGGAGGTGAAGTCTGTGGCAACTTCCATGGCAATGGAGACAAAAAAATAAAACACTAAGAGGTTTTATAAAAGGTAGCTTTTTCATGGCTAGAACATTTTCTGTCTATTATAAAGTTAAAAAATAAGGATTTTCCTCAATCAGAAAGCAGAGGCTGAATCACTCCTCACTTAGGATGTTTGAAATACAAGGCAAAACCTCAGTCCAAACTTAGCAGTTCATTCCATCCCCAACACCATTCACCTCAGAGCTCTCTCCCCCAAGCACCAGAGTGTCTCAAGTCCAGATCCAGATGCAGATACCTTAACTTGTTAAAAAGTCTCACCAGTTAGGAAGCCAAAAGAGGACAAACGTTACAGTGTGTGGGCTTAGACACCTCTTGAATGAAGAGGGTATAAAAAGAAACCCAATCTTTCCTGTTATTTAAGTTCAAGGTTTATGCCAGACAGTACATAATATTCTAACTGAGGGGAGAAAGATATAGTGAACCCAGGCTCTGCTAAGGTATGGGTGTACATGATTTACTTTTCATTAGATTTAGTTAGCAGCTAAATAGCAATTTGGGCAAGAGTTCTAGCCGTGCTTAATACTTTAGTCTTACAAAAGAATAATATCTCCAGCATCATTAAAAACAAATATTCAGATGGGAACAAATTAACTCATCTCAATTCAGTCAGCTGCAAAGATCTCCTTTCTATTATTGCCATTTCAGAAAAATTATGTCAGCCATTTCCAAGTCACCTCTTAAAAATATGTGACTTCTGCATCAAGCCTGTAGGGCCATAAAATTCAGGCCTTTCTCCCCCAGTAAGGGAGTCACTCCCCAAGGTCCTCATATTTTCTTGGAGAATGCCCTGCAAGTGGGGGGACTATGTAGTCCACCTCTCCCTGCCACAGAGGTGGCACCGGCTGAGTGGTGATGCAACAAGCCACTGTCATAGTTTTACAGGTCACCTAAACTGCACAAAGCAACCTACCCGAAAATGTTTAGAGGTCCAGGTCTTACCCAAGACCTTCCAGAGAAGGACATTTACCCCTGCAAATACACCAAGGTGTAAAATAAACAAGGAATGCAGCCTCTGCTTTGACACCCATTTTGTGCAGGGGTGATCAAATCCTTTCTGTTCCTTTATCCGCTGTGCTGTGCATCGGTAACGAGCGCCTCCAGCTCCAGGCAATACAAAGCAAGATGCAGAAAGTAACAGCAAAATCCTCACTTGCTGCCTGGGACTGGCTTCTGTCCTAAAAGCTGGAGCAATCTCTCCTCTGCTTTTCCACTTAGAGTTTCTCTGATGTTTTCTAACTAAACTAAAAGAAGCTTCATTTATT
This sequence comes from Cariama cristata, assembly GCF_000690535.1. Taxonomy (NCBI): domain Eukaryota; kingdom Metazoa; phylum Chordata; class Aves; order Cariamiformes; family Cariamidae; genus Cariama; species Cariama cristata. The sequence continues at coordinate 40,067 of NW_009635128.1, forward strand.
CTCAGCAAAGTTGCTGGGTCACACATAAGCCCAAATTTAGGTTCTGTGGAAAAGGCTTTTCTGCAGACTGCATTTGAAAACTTCCCACTCTCAAATCCCACTTCCTATCCCAAAGCACTTTGAGGAAGTTTGGATACACATCTGAACTTTTCAGCTTGATGTAGTATCTCCCTGTGACTCATAGAAATTTTTCCATGAATATTTAATTTTTTTAAGTTCCAAAAGGAAAAAAAAGGCTTAAATAGGGAAGGAAAAAGACTCAAACAAATACCATAGCTGCCAACATCTTGTGACAGAAAGTCAATAGCATTTAAATCTGCATAAAATTACATACATTTCCATGAAATTACCTGCATTTGCATACAGTGATGCTTGATGCTACAAGGGACTTGCAGCTTCTCCCCAAGATTCCCCAAATCCTGGCTTCTCCCACTGGCCCAGCAACACATTAATTCTGCTATCCTTGAGCTCTGAAGGCACTGGGAAAATCCAGGAGGGACTTGCTGGGGCATTTCCACAGCCCAGTGGAAATTCCTGTCTGATCAGGGACATGGTCCAGCAGCTTCAGGAAGTCTCCCTGAGACTTCTCTCCCTTTCCCTTTCCCCATCTCTTCCTCTCCTCCTTGGCAGTCCCAGGAGGAGGCTGGGGAGGTCGACTTCTAGCAGGTAGAAGAAAGTTTGTCTTCCTCCTTCCTGTCCCTGTTGCTCACCACATGCAATGAGGGGATGGTGCCCATAGCAGCACCAGCTTAGGTGTCGGCTCCAGTCCTTGGGGGGATCAGGGACACCTCTCAGCCCCTCATGAGCTGGGGCAAGGCAATTCACTGGCACCCTATGCAACATCATGGGTTGGAGAAGGAGGGAAATAGGATCTGGTGGTAAAAATTACCAGCCCTAGTGGTTTCTGGAGTGCATGGAAGGGGAAAAGGGTGGCCCAGAGATGGGGAGTGTCTGCCACTGGAGCCAAGGGCAAGTTTGAAAAGGCATGGGCAATACTGGCTTTTATCCTCAGGCAGAAGAAGTGTCTCTAGAGTATCACAAAGAAAGAGGTACCCCAACTACAGATCATCTGATTGAAGCCTGCTGTCACAAAGTGTTGAAGCACAGCACTTCTCAGCTGCTGTGATGGCTGCCATACCTTCCGTACCCCTCAGCCCTGAGCTGCTCCCCTCAGTTGTGTCAGAGCAGCTGTATTTGTGGGGCAAGCCCAGGAACACCAGTTCACATTGTGGCCCCCATACTGGGGGAGCCAGTGACGTTGTGGGCACAGTGTGCTGGAGGGGAGGTGGGAACCACCTGCCAGCAATCTTAATGCAACTGGAAATTGCAACCTCAGAGACAATCTGAGTCTGGGGTTAGACAAGACATGTTGTTTTTCACTACCTAACAAAAACCAAGGGTAAGTTTGATGAGCAATTCCTTCCTGCAATAGTTTCCAGTCGTGCTTCTAGCAGATAGATATACTCTGGAGACCGTCCTGCTGGCTGGACTGACAGCTGGGTGATCATGGAGTAACCTATCCCCAGACCCAGTGAGCACCCTCAACAGACAGTTTCTTCCACACTCCTCCCTCAGGTCAGGGAGAGACCAGGACATGAGAAGCTGAAGGTTTTTGTTTTTTTTCCTGCCTTCTTATTGCAGCCCCTCAGCCCAACAGCCAAAGGTACTCTTTGATGTGCTTAGGTTTCCCCTGGTGACATCTGCCCACTAAAAACTGAACCCAAACCCACCAGCCTCATTTCACAGAGGCCACGAGACAGGTTAGTAATGAGTTGGATCAAAATGGGCAGTGCTTTGTATCGCACCCCCAGGCCCTGGCCTCCCTGTGTGTAACTGCTTTTGAAATATATTTGGTAACACACCGAATGTATTTAAAGGGATTGTGGAACTGGCCAATTTTCATGCTAATTAAAGTGCAGGAGATGGAAGTGAGCTGTTTGAAATACATTACAGCACTGAGGAAAACATATTGTGCACTATCTCATATTTTTCAAGAGCCCGTATTCAAATGCACTTTCAATCTGCGTGCTTCTGCCGCTGCCTGCGTTACCAATCCACAGGCAGCGTCCGTCCTGCCCCTGCGCTGGCCCAGCCTTCGGCATGGGATGGACCTGGATGCAGAGCCTGTCCCTGGGGACAGGGAGAACTAGGTCAGTGGCTTGGAAGGATCTGTAGTGCCAGGCTCCCACATGGGGGGAGGCGGGGAAGGGAGAAGATTACTAATCTCCACAGACAGCATAGCCAAAGGGGACAATATTTAAATTTCCCACAGCGGATGCTTGCAGAGGAGGGAGTCCAGGCTAACAACGGTGTTTCTCTTGCAATGACTGGGGGAAGTGTGAGCTTCAGTTAAGAGTCTAGGGGAAGCAAAATCTCATGCAGAGAGGCATTTGCAGAGTGTGTGAGCATCCTTTCTTCACCTCCCTGGATAGCTAGTTGGTCAGGTCGCATACACCATCCCAGGTAGATAAGAGCTAGACCAGCATCTCTGAGCAAGGGGCATAGGTGTAGCTTTGACCTGGATTTCAGCTGCTTAGGTGGCATGAGTTGCTTATCAAATACAGAGCTACTTACTTACCTACCTGGCAGATCTGTTGAGACCAATTGTTTTGTCCTATTTGCCCAGATAATTTTAGAAACCCCTTTCTTTCGGGGACATTAAATGCTGCCCTTTTGTTTATACACAGTTCCTTCCTCTACAGGAAGAGACCCCTACAGAGTGCATATTCATGTGTATGAGCTAGTTTCAGTGTCTGGCTTGGGAAAAATCTGCATGTAAATTGATGGGAACATCCTTGTGTACTTCCCAAGGTAGTGACACATGTCCAACAGCCCTGCAGTTCATCTCTGGACGCACCTTTGCCTCTCTGCAGATGGCAGCTGACAGAGGGGGTGATCTCTCTAGGCACCCACTCCCATTCCCCCAGGAAGACTGCAGAAAGAAGGGTCTATTTCTTTGTGGACACACCATAGCTATAGGACTCCGGTCTATCATGATTGCTTGTACATATGAATTACTTGGCTGTTTTCCTTCTGTTTTCATCTCCTTGCCCTCTCTCACTGTCCTTTGGATATAGGGGCTGCAAGCATATTTGTCCCTGGGGCTGGGAGCTACCAGGCTGCACAGTCAAGTGATGAGCAGTATTTCTTCACCCTCAGGAGGAAATCTGCTGCTTTAAATATTTGTCTGACTCCCTGACAGCTTTTTGACAGAAAATCTACTCCCCTGTTTACAGTAGCATTCAGTGGCAGAAGACATCTCTATCAGGGCACCCTCTCCTTTGCAAGCAAAGCCCTAACCCTGGCTGGCAACAGATCTTCCTTTCCTGTTTCAGTTCATATCTGAGTTTTGTCCCCTGTGTTATCTTCTGTGAGGGCCTCATTTCCCAAGCCAGAATTTGGAGAGACAACTGCCCTGGGGCTGGAACACAGATTGCAAAGGTTAGGCAGCAGCAGGTGAGATGGTAAAAAATAGAGGTTCTTCCCACTTCGGCTCCACCAAAGGATGGAGGTGGTGGAATAACAGCAAAAAGAGCAAATCTCTGTTCTTGTGAAATAAAGGCAAGTGTCTCTCTTAAATGTTAATTGAGAAGTTTTCCTTCCTTCAGTGTCTGGCAAGTGATGTGTGTGGGGGTGGGAGGAAGGCAAGATTTACCTAGCAATATCTGGGAACACCCTGCAATCCCAGGGATCACGTGGTTTTGGAAGTGGCAGCAGCTCTTAGGAGGCAGCTGAAGTAAGCCAAGATGACATGTGGGAGTAGGGGAATTAGCGAGCCCTGTCTGATGCTGTTTCAGCTTTCTGGTGTCAGGTCCAGCTGAAGTCTTTGCCTTTGGAGAGAAGCCATCACCAGTCCATTAGATCAGTTTCTGATTTAGCTCTATCAAGGCGATGTGGCTGACTGGTCAGTGCAGTAATGAATTTGAAGAGAGATGTCTAAACTAAGTCATCCCTAAAGAGTCTCTGAAAGAATAGCCTCATTTCATAAGCTTGTGGTAGACTATGTCTTTTAATAAGAACAATATCTAGATTGCCTTTGCGACATCGGAAATCAGTGAGTGCTTAAACCCTGCTCTACCAGTGCCTGGCAGTTTACAGCAGGAGTGGTAAATAGGAGTGCTTGCAGGAGTGAAGAGATTGATTAATAGATGATTCCCATTGGACCGTGGACCAGCATATAACAGGGTTGGCAGGGACAGCCTGTGCATCAGGTTCACTTTGAAGTCCATGGTGTGGTGATGCCAAGATTTCTTCTGCAGTGTCTTCTCTGTGTAAAGGAGAGCACAACCTTTGCTGATGCTGGTGGTATTCACGTTGTTTTGTCCTGCTCAAATAGTGGGTTGAGAAGAACCATCTATCTATGGTAAGCTGAGCAGCTCACAAGATCCTCCATGTTCCAAAGACGATGAGAAAGTTAGAAGTCGCAGAGTCTCAGAGTCTCAGGAAACTCAAGGCAGCTATTCCCAGGTCTTCATGCTCTTTACGATGCTCAGATTAGGAGCAGAAACAGTTTTGCCTCGAAAAGCTGTGTCTCTGGCAGAACTACAGATACTTGTGTTCAGAGGCAGCACTGTGTGCTGAGTGTCACCCAAAGGAGGGAGGGATGCTCTTCTACAGGATTTCTGGAAGGCACTGCCATTGTTCAGAGTGCAAGTGGGCTGAGGAGCTTAACAGATGGCTGCAGTGAGACATGGACTCTACAGATGGTGAAATCATTCCCTCTGAGATCAGTGGTGGGCTGGATGACAGCCCAATATGGTTGCAGACTCCAAAAGCCTGTATTACCCCCACATACCCTGTTATCATGACATTTTCCTCTTTGGAGAAGGCAAAGGGATTGAGAGAGACAGACATAGACACATACATGGGCAGGGAGAAACCAGAGAAAATGGCAGATGGCATAGAAACAGGTATGTAACCCTCTGAGATACTGTCAGCATGGGAAGAGAGGGTGGAACAGTTATTGCTCACTAGCTTCCCTTGTGAACATCCCTTCCAGTCCAGGGGCATCCACAGGATGGGACACCTTGCTTTTCAAAACATAACTTTCATAAGCACCAGATCCCAGTAAGCAAATTCACTGAGGATGGCACCTCTGAGAAAATCTCCCAAGAAGACCTTGTCCTGAAGGATTTTTATTTTGAGACCATGGTCACATTTTAAACACTGGTCAATACTAGTTAGAATGATCCTCTGTCTGGATTTTTTTGCAACCAGCTGTTAAAAGGCTGGAAGCCTTTTCCAGACTTGATAAAATCAGTGGAATTAGACAGCAAATGACTTCCTGCTGTGAGCAGCCTCAGATTTGAATGGATCCCCACCTTATCCCTCCCATCCCAAAACGGAACATCAAATTTTCCATCAAATAAGCAGTTGATCAAGTTTTATCACGGGAAATCAGTTGGTTTCTTAGCTTTTTAAAAGTCAAAACAGGAAAGTTCTTCAAGCCAGAAATAGCATATCAGAGAGTTCAAATTCTTTCAAACATGTTTTTCTTTTTGCAATCAGGTCATTTTTTGAAGCCAGTCCTCCCCAGGTGATATTTCAGCAATGCAACACTGCAAGATGTCACTGAGTCCAGAGTTTAGGAAACCACATCCTCATTCATTTCAGGATGATCTTGGCCTATTTAACGACTGTGGTGGATAATACCAGGAAGCTGTCTGGAAACGCTCAGCTCGGATGCAGTTCCAGGTTCCACAGCAAACATGTAGGTTGGAGAATTATCTCAGCAGTCAGCATCCATTGACTCATAGGAAACCTGACTCACAGCCATTCATGTTAAATGTTACCTACAAAAGTTCCTTTTATTTCTGTATTTCCCTATAAGCTTATAAGATGATACCCACAGGGACTAATGCCGTATTATCTCAGGAGCAAACCTAACTTCAGCAGGCTGATATTCAGGAAACCATCAAAGTTGGGCGAAGGTCTGGATTAGAATGCGTCTCCTGACAGTTCCTCTGCCCAGAGCCCCAGGGCTTGCTGGCTGAGCAGCACAGCCCTTGAAAATCACTTCCTTCCAGTTTAACAGAGCATCTACAAGGAAGTTTCACAAAAGCAGCTATTCCAAAAGACACTGCTGCTAGTTCTGGTGGCAGAATAGGTCTTGTGATTCAGCATTCAACACCTTCTCTGGAAGCTCTGAAGCAACTCTAGAAATAGTCCCTTTCCAATAAGAAAAAAAAAAAAAAAAGGAAAAAGAAAAGGAAAAAAAGCAAGCAGTCATTTGAGGCATGCAAGTAGATTTGTAGATCTGAAAAAAATACAGAGGATATGTCTTGCCGAATATAAAGTTGCTGGTGCAAAGACCTTAGTCTAAAGTTGATGGAAAGGCCCCTTGTGTTACATTGCCTCCTTGCATTAAAGTGGTGTTAGAACACCTTGCAGGATCAAGTACAATATGAATGGTAAATCCTAGAGCTCTATCTGTAAGTATGGAAATACCACACTGGTAATATTGTTCCCAGGATGCTATATTTTGGAAAGAAATGCCAATGTAGCTGTGCAAGCTGATCCCCAGTGGCTTTGCCAAGAGGTTCTGGGATTATTCCAGAGGTATTACTTCTAGCTTGGTCTCTCAAGTCTGCTAAACATGTCTCAATATGAAAACCATAGTACCATGATGTTAAGATGTTAAAACCACGTGAAAAGAGAGTGGGGAAGGGAACTTTGAAGCAGACAGAGCAGAGATCTCCTCAGTCATGCTCCTTTATCCCTCTCCAGCCCTTTTGTTCCAAGGTATTTCCCACCTGTTTCCAAGGTTCATCTTTAAGCAGCCAAGCACTGGAGACACTGCAGCAAAGCATGCTGTTGTACAGCCGCTAGCCCCTTGCTCTTCTCAGGGAAAATCCTCCTCCCAGAGGACTGCTTCATTTATTTCATTTGTCTCCTTTCCATCTTCCACCCTCTCCTCAGGGGAATAAAACCCAGGCAGATAAGCTAATGAGACAATTAGCTCTCCGCTCCCTGATTGAAGGGCCCTTTATTTCCCTAACCAGCCAAGCCAATTCTCAACATCGTGAGTGCTTGACTTCATTTCTGCAATGTGATTCATCTTCCCTCTTGCTCATATATAACCCTACCATAAAAGAATATTATTAATGTTGCCAAGTCAAGCGCTTGCTTGTTAGCAAACACTTAGACCTAAGCCTGTTTGGGGAACCTTAATTCACTCTCTTCCTCTTCCCACCTCCCCACAATTCACCTTGCATGTGTATTTTACCAAGGCCTTTAATAACCCTATCCTACAGCAGTGTACAGAAAGCCCATTCCACACTCAGCACAGATATTGGGCAGTGATGTATGAGGATCCATGAGCTAGTCACTACTTTATTTTTCAGTTATACACTGGGTTGCCTCGCAACTTTGCTTGCCAGCTACCTGCTATCACAAGTCTGCAAAAGACATTATTGCAATGCAGCACTCAAAGGCTGGGTACAGCCACAACACAAGAATCATAGTGAAATGTAACCCAGTACACCAAAATCACATCTTAAAAAACCAGCACCTGCTGGAAGTGTTCACTGCAAACTCTGGCAGAATGGGAAGATGGAGATCTGAGACAAATTTAAGAGATTCTCATGTTTCCCTTCAGCCCAAAGACCCTAACTCCCAGGTGATCAGACAGCAGCCCTTACGTTTCATCTCCACCTTCTTCTAACTTCAGGCCGGTATGGAAAGGAGATGGCTCAGGGAATTGCTCAGCAAAGACTGTTCTGTCTGCACCCTGGCTGGCAGGGGAGACAGTGGTGCCTTGCTCCTCCTCTGAGCCTGTGCCATGGAGAGAGCAGCAGCCTTTCAGAGCCCTAGCGCCTCTGAGGTCCTAAACTGAGATGCAGAGCCAAGGTAGCTGGCTTGATTTGGTCTCTATATGTGGGGAAATACAATGCTGGAGTTTAAGAGGTCTGCAGGATCTGCTCAGTAGGAGCACAATGTCCCTGTTTTCTTCTTGTGCCTCTGCCACCCACTCCCGCTGAGCCATATAACCAGTTGCGACCTTGTCACAGAGTACTGTGGAAGTTGTAGCTGTCAGAGTATTAGCCACTTATCGGCCTTTCCTTGGCAGCACCCTGCCTGCCAGGCTGGGACCAGAGGGCTGGTTTAGTTGCTCCTGTTTCTATATCAAGTGGAAAAGAGACAAATGCCAACTACCTATGCCTGAAGCATCACTGTTAACTGCTGGGTCAATGTCCAATGTTGGTGGCTGACCACATCCTTCAGGTCAATGAGATGTTTTACAGTGTTATATGACGTATGCTCTATTCAACACTTGCTATTGCATTCTTGATAATTTAAGCTGTCATATCTCTTGATATGTCATATTTCTAGATAGAATGTCCTCCCAGATCCCAGTAAAAGCTTGCAGTGTGGCCTCAGAGACGCATCTGCCTAAGAGCATCCATGTCCTCTCTCCTTTTGCATACAGTGCTTGTAAGGAAGGTTGCAAAGGGAAGAGCAAGGATGGAAGCTGATATCAAAGCTCTTGCTAGATTCATCTTTTACTTACTCAAATCTAATAGGGGCCTCAAATTCAGGATAACCTGGATATAACAGATTACTTTAGCCCCAGCCTTCTTCTTTGCTCCTGGTTGCTTTAGCCATTCCTGAGAACTCACAAATGTCCTGCCGCAAGACAAAGATGTCTCCTGCACAACTGCACAGAACAATATAACTGTCAGAGTTATGGTGCATCATTCTAATATAACAGGATAACCAGATATAACAGACAAAGATGTCTCCTGCACAACTGCACAGAACAATATAACTGTCAGAGTTATGGTGCATCATTCTATTAGGATATACCAGCATTTTTGCCCCAAAATTTCTATTTAGGTAGAATTTGAAGGCTTTGTGCATTATCCAGAATTTACAAGTGCATGAACAGTTATAGCGCAGGAGGAGCACGTCTACAGTTCACACACCCTAGCCCTGGTAACTCATGGAAGAAGGCTCAATGCAAAATACATTTGCATTGTTTCCACTTGAGATAGCCCAGACAAGTAGGTGGCAAGCATAGCTACTGCACCACTGAACTTCTTTACTTTAAATGTATACCTGAGTATATTAACTCTCTTCAGCATTGCAGAAGGCCAATAGATGCAGATGGACTTTTGTTGCAAAGCTTCCAAGAACTGGTAACCATAATTGTGCAGTATTTTACACATTTGATTTTAAAGACCTAAAGGGGTAGAAAAGAGGTCTTAGATTCATAAAAGTACAGCACATTTGCAGATAGGTTCAGTGTCCTCTGCCTAGACAGGATTATAGCGAATAAAGACCAAAAGTTTGCAGAAACAGTTAGATGGCTTTGAAGAAAAGCTTTGCTCTCTTCAACTGTTAGACAAATGTAGCACAGCAAACAGAGAGTTAAGGCTTTTCCCCTGCTACACTGCAGCAAAAATGAGAGATTTAAATAGACTGAAAATGTAAATTCAACATTTACTCCATAGACAGAGTGAGGCAGAGCAGAGGGGAGGGGAGTGAGGGAGGATAGATGATCATTGGATGTGTGAGAAGAGAGATGCATCACATAGTATATATTTTATACATATTAATATTCATACCAGTTCTTTCCTTTCTCCCTCCAGGCTCTGTCTGCTGCTTCAGTTCATCCATCCAGCTTCAAGAGGGAGATGGATCTTTCAGCCCTTTCTTGCAACTCTAAGCTAGAATCTAAGTGTCAAAGTAGCACACAGTTCCCTTCTCAGGAACGTTGCAGGGAGATGTTGTAGGGACATCTACAGCCACAGATCATCCTAAGAGAAAGCAGAGCTTGCAAGAGGGGTCATCGCATGCTCCCTGGGAGGATCAGAGATGTGCTTGAGCTGTGACGTTTAGGAAGAGGAAGCATGGAGAGCGACACAAGTTCTTCCTGAGTCCAGAGGTAGCACTCCTGCTTTTATGGATGCACAGCGCTTTAAGAACTGTCATCCCGTATCTGAAGGTTTGGAGCAACTCTGCATGGGGCAGAGTCAGCATGCATGAAGTCTTCAGATATGGAATTGGCGAATGGAGATAACCATACCTTTGGAAAGAGGATGTGCTCTGTGATTGTGGAGTGGTGGTAGTAAAATCCTGCAAAAAGACAGTATTGTTTTAGATTGGTCTGGAAACCAGGAAAGTCCCGGTGTTGAGGAAGGATGGAGTCAGGTGGCTGGGACACTTGGTTGGGTCTAAAAAGACATCCAGCCTAGAGGCAACAGCATCAAGATCAAGAAGTAATATACAGGTGATAGTGTATGAGAAGAGAGTTTCAATTTGCTGAAAAGAAGATGAGGCCAAAGTTTATGCTTAAAGGCTGCTGCAGTATTTTCATTCCAACATTACTGAAGATTGTCATGAAAAAAAATCCATTTTCTGAACTGTGTTCAGAAAAGAAACAGTAGCAGCCCAAGAAGACTGATGTTTCCCTCAAGACTCAGGTGCTTCAAACTAAGAAAACTTGATGGCAGTGCTTAAAAAGCACTATGTGCCCCAAACAAGCGTCACGGCAGAGAAATAAATTGCTCTTAACCAAGCCAAGGAAAGGTGAGACTTAACAGCTTTCTCGCTGGTCTTGCAAAGCTCTTCTACCTGTCATGTTGGTATTCATGCCTAAGGACTCTCTTGGGAATTCTTGCTTTCTATTTGCAAATCAAAAAACCTGGACTTTGAATAGGAAAAAGCTGCAGAATATTTTTCAAAGAAAGAAATTTAATCCAGAGGAAGAGACAGGTATTGTGTGAAGTCCAGTGCATACGTGTGTGGAGTCCAGCACATTCTGGAAGCTCTTTCTATGTGTTGAGTGGAAGCAGGCCCACGCCATGGTCTGGAGTCACTCCCAAGAACACCAGAGAACCAGATTTAGAGGCATGACATGAGCTGTATCTGTGTTTCTCCAGCCGAGCACAGAAGGTTTGGACATGCAGTACGTATTTGCAGTGTTCTAAAATGCAGTGAAAGGAAAAAACATTTTATATTTGCAAGGAGGAGAATACTGTCTTTTTTTCGTAGCAAACATTGACTCATTTATGTTCTACAAAGGATTGGTCTTCCAGTGTGGAACAGCTCCTCTGAATTTTGGGATGCAGAAGGTGGATTTTGGTAATCTGGAACGGGTGAAAATCAGTGCAACTATTTATCTTTGGACATAGCAACTGACAGTTGTATCCTTATTTCTTTGGAAAAGCGTACAGAAGATTTACCGTCTTTCCTCCCACAGAAACTGACAGTGTTCACAAAATTAGCATCCAGGAGATAAAAGTTCAGACCACAACCGGCTGCCAATTCACATAGCACAATTTAAGTCGGTGCCACTTTAGAGGAAGGCTTTTACAGGAAGTGCTCAGGAAGGTTTTTGATCTATGGATGTAAAGTAAGTACTTTTTACCCTTGCCATTATTTGGTGCAGAAGGAAGAGATTTTTAGCCTACCATGGAAACATGGATTTCTCAGTGTTGTTTGTATTACAGTCACATCCAGGGCCTCCCACTGTGATAGATGCTGAATAAACATGCAAGTGAGAAGTCCATGCCACCTAACAAAGATATCCAAACGGAAAGAAATGAAACAGCTTGTCCAAGATCATGAAGCAAAGCAGAGACAGAAAACAGCACAGACTCCTTAGTCACATGTACTATTTTTTTGGTGGAAGACGTGTGTTTACTGAGGTTATAGCTTCTTTACAAATACACGCCTTCAGACAAAGGCACTCCCCTTTTGCTAATAGTGCCAAGCAGAGATGTATCTCCTGGTTGCTTCATTACTCCCGATGGATCCCTTCAGCAGTGTCATCCTTACCTAGAACTCCGAGACTCCATCCTGATTTAAACATATGGATCAGAGCTGGGTATGAAGTCTTTCCTGCAGCCCCAGAACACCATGTTCACACATTTCGTGAGGATCAGCAAAGTCTGGTTTCGTCTGGGCTATGCTCAGCTGCAAGCAGCATCTCTGACTTTCAGTAACAGGTGCTTCAAATTGCAGACTTTGTATCAAAAGAAAGCAAAACTTTTTTTCTCCATACTGTTTTGCTAAAATTGGACTAGTTCAAAAGTGCTTGGCAAATGAGAGGAAGGAAAAGGTTCTGCAGACAGAGCGTGCTCCGTTTGTCTTATATTTTAAGCATTCAAGATAAATGCCATGCTGATTAATTTTTTTCCTCAGCCCAAAATGAATAGGAATTTAATTCTCAAATTAAATTGGAGAATTTAAAAATCAAAAATAAGTTTTACTGAACACATTTTATTTCAATCACTTTTAAAACCTGTAGGACAAAAATCAGGCCTTTGCTGTAGTTAGCATACATTTTAACTTTGACAAAACGCTTTGAAAAGTCTTTTTGAAAATACATTTTCCTTGAAATTTTTTAACATACCACACCAATCCCTCGGGCAAAGTTTTTTCCAAGTTGGCATTTTCCAGTGGAAAAAGACTGCCATTTTAACCTTCCATTAATAAAATTTCTAGCCTGGCTGCGCACTCTTCGCTATGTTGTGAGTGAGTAGCTCGCTTTGGAAATCATTAGTCCAGGCCTGATGCACACCGGCTTCTTTGCAGCCTGTGGATGGACACTGGAGCAGACTGTGCCGGAAAGAAGGTGTACCTGGATCTTCTCACTGCTGCTGAGCTGCACAGTTTCAGTGGGCACGCTGGCGGAGGGGTGTGAGGGCAGGAAAGGGCAGAGCTGGTGTGCTCAGGGAAGAAGCACAGTTGAGTAGTTCATGTGCACGCGTGGGATGGTGAACAGGGTGACTGAAACTAAGCTGAAAATGATGCTGATGAAATTACGGCCGGAAAATGCTTCTGAGATACAGCTTGCAGCTGTATGGCTAGATTCCTATTTGTAATTCCTCACTCCCCTGGTGTTTGTGAAGCAAAAATCAGCTTTCCTGAGATGCTAGTGCTTGCAGCTTATTTTGAGTTCACCAGTTAAGGATAGTCAACACTTTTGAAAAACATGGCTACTAATAGATTCAAACATATATGAAAATAAAATCTAATTCTGTAAATCTATGGCAAGATTGATTTTTTAAAATATTCCTTTAAAAAATATTCATCCTCCTTTTAAAAAATATTTCTCCCTTTATGTAAGTCAGAAATAGCCAGATCAATTTTGTTGAAAAAATCCAGCAACTCCTAAACAAATCCTTTGGGCTTAGACTAAGCGTGAGCAATTTCATCCTGAAAGAAGAATCACTGGGAGAGTTCAGAGGAAATGGAAGCAGAGGCTTGGACGCTGTAACTCTTTCAGGCTCTGCATTTGGTGTGCGCTGCTGGCAGAGGCACAAAGGAATCTGCAGCTGAATTGGCCCGTTATCAGGGGATGGGATTTTGTTTCCAGAGTTGTCAGTACCACTAAAAAGAAGAAGAGAGAGCGCCAGAAGTAAGCCTGCATGGGAGTGCAGAGGGGCTGGTTCACTCGCCCCAGAGCCGGCAGTTCCCTGGGAATAGGGACTGGCTGACCCTGGAGCCCCAGTTCGGTTCGGCAGGGGTGCTTGCTCCAAGGGAGCATCCTCCTCTGCCATGAAGCATTGCGTGTGCACGGTGAACAGTCCAAGTGCACCGCCTGGATGGTTGCCTGTCATCAGACTCTTTTTCTCCGAGAAGTACCTGCAAACTCTTGGTGTGAGTGGACCCAGTTACTTCAGACTGCAGTAACAGGATTTTCCCTTCTTTCTCTGCTCTCAGTACCTGACCTGGAATGACTCATTCACAATACCTGTAAACAAAACACACTGCAGCACAGTTCAATTTTGTACTACACTGAATGATGGGTTTCCTGTAGATGGCCTAGTGATGTACTACAACCAGTGTTAAGCAAGTGACAGAAAGCAGCAAGACAGTGCCATTGAAACCTCATACAAAGAATTACTTGAAACCTTCATATATCAAGCAAACAAGAGCAGGGGGGAAGAGAGGGTTATCTGAGCAGGTGTTTTCAGATTAAGTTTGAAGGGAGATGGAAATGAGAGATTGCAAAGCAGTTAGCTCTCTGCAGCCGCAAGATTATGTGAATAGGTCTCTGCTTAGCACATGCCTCTCACTGCCCCAGTATGAAAGATTTCAAGTCCGGGGAGATCTCGAAGGGACAGCTGCAACCACCCAGCATCTTGTGTGCAAAGCCTGCTCTGTAACATCCGATTCTTATCTCAGAAGCCCAGGTAAATTTCCTCCCACTTCTCCAGACTAGTGGATCTCGATTATCACAAACCCTATGGCTTTTCTCATAAGCTACGCTCTTACCTTTAAGCATGGCAGTATTTGTCTGAGCTGCTGCTGGGCTAGTGTCAAGAGTTAGATTGTTCAAGCCTCTCCAGTATGAGCAAGTCCAGAAAGCTGCTCGGTGTATAATAGGTTTGGAGTCAGCCTCCAGTCCAACAAATCTGGATGCCTCAGTTTTTCCTATCCCCAAATTCCGCATCTGAGCATTTGAGGTTGCAACAACACAGGTTTCCACCTGTGTTAAGACATTGCTCAAGAGAGGAATTCAGCACTTGTCTGAGGCCTTTTCAGCATTCATTGCAGGATTACGCTTTACATCCATAGCTTCAGGGACTGTAGGATGTGGAAGAGCTGGTATTTGAAAGAAGTGCTTCGTTTTGAGTGAACAAAAGCCTCATTTGCCTAAAGTGGGCGTGTTTGTGCTGCAGATAGTTTGAAGCCTTTGATGCAACAACTCAGGAACAACTTGTTCTGAAACGATTCACTTAGCAGAGGCACGTGGAATTTCAGCATTCTTGCTCCCACTGTTTGCTGTTCTTCCCATGCAGCAGTGAGCACTAGCAAGAATTGGAAATACTGTTTAGTGTCTTGCTAGAGATCTCATTCCTCCAGGGAAATGGGTATATCCCTGTTTTGCCACATGTGTGTGGAGTACAGAAGGCAAAGGACCAGAACATCAGTGAATAGCCCCACACTGTGTCACTGGGAAATAATCATATTTTCTGTGTCAGCTGCGAAATCTGTCTCCTTACTGTCACTGGAGGAGAGAGAGACAGGATCGGTGGGACTAAAGGAGCCCCTCACTAAATTTAGAGAACTTCAGCAAAGCCCTGCTTCCTGGCCAGTTCTCAGAGAGCTGGAGCTTTGCCAGTGGCCCATGCTGGGGTATCACAGGGCAGGCCCACGTTCTTACACTGCAGAGGAGATGGAAAAGAGCTGAGGATATGCCTGCACAGATTTCTTCTTTTTGCTGTGGAAACTCAGAGGCACCAGTCCTCTCTGGGTACTTTCCCAAGAGCTGCTGTTTCCTTGTGGTGCGGACTGCCTGCTGCAGAAGCCCTCTCCTGTGTCTTTACAACTCCTGAGCCATGGCATAGGGAGCTGAGGCTGGGAGAGTGAAGGAAGCTCTCTGCAGAGCGTGAGGAGGAGTTGCTGGTCTCTGCAGAACTTCCCTGACATGAGAGGAGGGACATGTCACAAGAGATTGGAGTTCCTCCCTCCCTACCTCTCCATGGGACACGCTGGCAGGTCAGGGTGAACAGGGGAAGAAACCACCAACAGCCTTTGCATCTAGTATACCTTTGACCCTCCAAGAGGGGGAAGCTGTGGAAGGCACTCAGTGATTCACAGAGTTGCACGTGGTAATGAGGAGGGAGGCAGGGGCCAACCTGCCGCTTTTACCCTATTTACAACATGCAATGAATTTGTGCCGATTTAAGATCAACAGGAGACAGTGATGAGAGACCTGGCTGCCCTGAAAGCACTCTCACTTTGCCTAGACCGCTCGGGGAGTACAGCACAGAAGGCACACAGTAAGTCACTGCAGATTACAGGCTAATGATATGACACCTTGTGTGTTGTCAAGTATATTGCCACTCCGCCTGCCCTTAGGCAGAGGAGGCAGACACGACCCTATATGCATCTAGCAAGTACACCAACTGTCCTCTGCTATCAAGGACAGGCGGCAGAACTAAGCAGCTCCATTCCCAGCTCAGATAAATTGGATCAACTCCCCTCTGCTGCTGCTGGCTTTTGCCTACAATATTAAGCTACTTTGGACCAGAGATCCATCCCCCCCCTCCCATATTGCTCCCACTGCTGCATCCATGGCAACATTATGAGCTTAACTGCAGACAATTCAGCCAAGGCCACCCGCCACTTCAAAGCACACTCCCCAGCTTGAGGATTCTTGTCTATTTTAGAGTTCCCACTGTTGCTATCATCAATGGGACATCATGAGTACGGACAACAGAGAGCACAAGGAACAAAAAGACTGCTACCATTCCTGTGTCAGTTTACTGCTAGTCTCCAGCCTGAAGGCAAACCATTATTTTATCAAGGAGGAAGAGCACAAGAAGCAGCAGACAACGTTCCCTTACACACACTCCTTTTGGCAGGAAATTCGAATGAGTAGGAAAAGATGGGGTCATGAGAGAAAGTCTGGTGGAACAGATAAGAGCAAGAAGTCAAAAGCTTGAGTAATTTCATACGAATAGTCCAGGCTTGCTCCCAACCATGCAAATGAATGTAAGGAATATCTCCTTTTGCTAGCAAAACATTAACTCTTTAGCCATTATTTACCATCATGCCATGCACAGCTCCCAGCCACCTTCAGTGAGGAATTATGCTTACGGAATTTTCTTCTCAGATGAAATGGGATGCTTTCAAGTGTAGGTGATTGTCCCAAGCCCAAATCTTAACTAGCCCTTTACAACATCAGTCATCATGTGCATATATGATATTTTGGGACACTATCAGTGCAAGACAGTGAATAACACACGACTGTACATCACAGGACTCCAAGTCCTTCATGCCCTGCAAAGACAACCAGGCACCTGATACCAAACTTAGAAACATCCACAAGAATTAGTATTTTCTTAATATACCCTGTGCACTAATAGCCCTGATGTATAACTCCTATTCCCTTCAAAAATATGTAAAGAAAAGATGCAACCAAGTGTGCCAGCAACTTGGACCTTTGCAACAGCTAGGCACATAAAGTGTAGAGGTCTCCAGCAAACATTTTCAATATCTTGCAGTAGGTGTGTGACCCCTGTATAGCAAGTCTATTGATACAGCTTTGCATTTCTCAGTTACTTTCTGCAAACCTTTCAAACATAGTTCACAGATGTCCACCACTGAGGTTTTTCAGGCCAAGATCTCCCCAAGGCACCTCTCCAAGGCATCATCCTAAAAATCCATCTCACCCAACATGGCAAAAAGAGAAAAGGGGTGAAAAAAAAAAACCCCTCCTGGGCCCTGTCAGTGAGTTGGATTAAATATTTCTTTCAGTCTCTAATTATTACTCCAGCTCTGAAGCAAGACTGAAGATTTTTTTTCCAGGAACATTCATGTGCTCCAAATAAGCCATGAAACCTGAAAGTTAACCCAAAAGCCAAGGAGAAAAAGGGGAAAAAACACCAAACTTTTCTTTTTCAGAAGAAGTACAGATTAAATGCTCTAAGTACTGTTCAGTAAAGTCTCCCTTCAGACTCCTTCCAGACATCAGCATATCTGACACTGCAGTCTTCACATCGCTAGTTTTAACTCCAGTTTTACACCTATACTGTCACAATTATTTCCATGAATGTGTTCAAATCCACAGTGAAATAGCTGAGGTTCCATACCTTCTCTATTTTTAGAAGCCCAAGCCTTAGAGATATTTTTCTGTTGATTAGATGTTTTTCTGTTCAGTTCATTGATCACAAGGGCCATTTACAAGACTCTGAGTTATCTGAAGCTGATTTCAAGTCCACAAAGCACTATCATGTTCTGAGGTGAGATTTCACATTGACTCTGAATACAGACAAGATGCTCTGGGAACAGAGGAAAGGAGAAAAGTAACTTGTCTAGACAGACTTGTCATTGAGTGCAAAACTAACCAGAATCCTTTGAGAATGTGTCTGACTTATGCCATTGAGCCAGGCAGTCACTCCCAATAAAATTAGACTAATTGTTAAAATCAGGACGTTGATTATAAACCCTTTGAAACCTGTTAAAGCCTGGTGCAGCTACAGCAGCCAAAAAGCTGGTAAGAGGTGACCTTGAGCAGGATTTGCACATTCTTTGGTTCTGCAAATGCTTGATAGACCGCAGAAGCAAAAAGACCATTTCATACTGACTAGGAGGTCGCAGTTACGCTAGTGAACTACAAAGCCCACAGCCGGGGGCATGGCGTGGCTGATGGTGCTGAGCTGTTGGTGTGCTCTGGGACTGCCTTGGGAGAGAGCTCAGGCTGGGGACCATCCCCCAGCATCAGGTTGGAGGCAGTCACCCTGGTCTGAATGAAAGCTGTCCCTGCCATACCAGATGATGTCAGAGGGTACTCTTTGCTCCTCTTTTATTTTGCCTATCCTACTTACAAAAGATAATTTTAAAAAATGAAAACATCACCCTGGTATCCCTTCCAAGATATACCAAAGAGATTTTTTGGGGTTTGAGTTCTCTTTTTTTGTATTTTCCTCTGTAAGTGTTGGCAATACTTGAAGGTGGAACCAAATCCTCAGACAAGATCTAAGCAGACCTAACACATAGCTAAAGCACTAAACCTCAAATACTACAGCTCCATCCTGATTTGGTGCTAATTCATAGATATTTCTTATGCATAGCCTGTAACTAAAGATAGAGCTCTATTATTGTTATTATTTTTAATGATAGTTTAGGGGATTGTTAACGGGATAGTAGAGCCTTTCATAGCCTGGGCACAATCCACACTTGGTATAGAAGTGGGTTAAAGTCACTAAAGTGGAAGGAAGGCACAGCAGGGTTAGACAAGGTGTGAGAAGGGATCATCCACAAAGCTCAAAATCCTCTTGCTTTTTTCCACCATCACATCTCCATGAGGAGATATGCCAGAATACAGAGATTGGAATCACAGCCTTGATCACAAATAACCTTTGAGATTCTTGCCATTCACTTTCTCGTTTGTACCTCGCAGCTGAAAGATCATACTGTATAGTACTCCTCATAGACCCCCTTCCCCAACCACAAGGCCATGCCAAACACCCACACAGAGGTAAATATAACCAGAAAAGTACGAATCCAAAGCACCCCTCTTCTCTGTTAGCTGTTTTTTTCAGTCCCCACTGGAAAACATCACAGCTGGAACAGAAGCTACTGACAGAAGCCCACGTATATTCTTGGTGACTTCTGTCTGCTAAGCCAGAAACATGATTTGACAATCAGAAAAAGGAATGAAGCTAGAATAAACACAGCAATATTTTCAGAGAGAAAAGAAATATCTGCTAAGCCTATGTCTCACCCTTTCCTGAAAAGCTCTCTCCTCCCTCTGCCCCACTGCCCCTACAAGCAGGAGAAAGTGTCCAGAAGAGGCCAGCCCCAAACTAATCTCATAGCCTCATTACCCTTTTCCTTCTGTGATTCAGTGGGCTCTGCACATACTGCCTTCCTGCAAAGACCTCCCAGACCCAATCAGTTCCCCTGAGGAAGAGGAGCTCCCCCATACCCCTCCGCTCTCCCCACCTCAGCTGTCTCCAGGTGGATTCAGGATCCGCTGGAGCTGGATACTTGGGCTCTCGCCTCTGTCTCCAGGGTGGCTGTTCACTCTGTCACAAACTAGTCAGTGGTAAGCTGGGTTGAAAAGCCCAGGTTCCCTCAAGAAAAAACAAAAAAAGGTCTGTGGGCTCAGGCTGTGGAGGCTACACCTACAGTGCCAATCTTCATCCCAGAACAGCTATGCTGGGAACATCTTTTAGAAGACAGGACTAGTATCTTATTGCAGGATCCATGACCAATTGTTATCCTTGTAAATATTTCAAGTTACACAGCATATTATACCTTTAGTTTATTGATATGTCCGTTGACTATTAAAATTAATCTTTCATTTCATTAATTAATTATGATAGTGATTTGGCAATTATCTTCTGTAAAGTTTCGCTGAGACCAGTTGCAGCCTCTCTCAGTGCCTTTAAAATGTGCTCCAGATCCTTGCAGAACGCCAGATGAAAGATATGGCTTTATTAGACCAAAACTGAGCTGCTGACAACTCTCCTGGAATATGTATTGACAGCCTTGCTCTCTTAAAAAGTACAGACTGTATGGCACAGCCTATAAAAACCTTGGATGCAGGAGCAAAGAAAGATATGCATAGGTTTAACACATACCGCTATGCCCTTTTCGTATTTCCAGAGAGGCTGGAATTAAGGCAGAAATTTCATCACAGAATCCGGTTTATGGATGGCCTGGAGATTTCATGGAGGCATTTGTTCCAGAGACATAACTAAGTTGTTTCTTCGACTGGAGAAAGCTTATGTCATGCACTGCGGAATATGGTTTACTAATCACAACGCTGGTTTGAATGGCTCCATGGATCAAAACTGACTTTACATAGTGGTGCCGAGCACATTTGCCATTCTCCTGCATTGATCATTAGGACACTTTGCTTGCAAGGATCATACTGGGAGCCATTTCTTTGATGTGTGCAAATGTGGAAAAGAGCTGAGGCTTTTACAGGAGCTGCTTGGCTGCAGGTAAAGAATGATGCTGCTTTCGGGAGGACCATTGCAAGACAATTAGAGCCTGCTTGTTCTGCCTTCCTATTTACAGGATGAGTATAGCTCATGTTGTTTTGATAGTGTGGAGATTTTGTTACTGTGCTTTGGAAAAGGTTGTTGAAGTGCAGCCATCACAGGTCCTTCCAGCAGGAGCTGACTTTTTGCCTCCTATCACCAACCCTTTCTTTTCTGCCCTCTTCACCCTCACTTAAGGTTAGCTAAAGCTGCACCTTTGTGACAGTCAGTAGTCACTCTGAGCCAAACCTCTAGTCATTTTGAAATCCATGTGAGCACTTCTACCAACTGAAATTGGAAGAGGAGTAGATTTCTGTGCAGCCAGCTCTGTTGAACCATAGCAGACATGGTCTGCTCATGTTCACCAGTTTCTCAAATACACGTGTAACAATTTGGCTGTCTGTGATTGCCTCTTTCTCTTGCAAATGACATGTCCTGGAGGGAAATAGTGCACTTCCCGCTGCTGCTTGCCTTTCTACAGTGTGGTCATAAAGAGGGCTCTTGCTCTAGTCCTTGGAAGAACAGCCATTGACTTTAGTAGACTTTGGACTATGTCCTCAGCCTGAGTTTTATTCCTGGCAATGTCCGCATTGCCTGTAAGCACTTGACAATGGATTCGTTATGGACTGAGCACTGCACAGCCTTTGCAAATCTGCAGTCTTTAGACCTTCTGGGCAAATGTTCAGCACACTTGGAGGGTATTTATCTCCTTTCATGGCTGATCGACAGAGAGGACATGGCCAGTGAAGCAAATTTATTGTTCTGCACCCATATGAGGTGGCTAAACATGAAATGTCTAGCTCCGCTTCTGGCTGATGACTGAGTTCCCCAGTTTGCAGCCAAACGATCTGCTGCTTGTGCATATTGCACCACTCCTGTCTCTATGCCATCCTCCTCCTGAGTGTCCACCAGCATCATCCATCCCCTGTTTGCATGACAACACACTCATGTAAAGTCCATGAGCAAAAATGCACTTGGCTACAGTGAATCAAAGGATTGGTCACGGATGCAGGAAGAGGACACCACAGAAATTCATGGCAAGGGAAACCTCAGATTGAGCTATCTGCACTTCTGGCTACAGCTTTCAATTGTGAAGCCAAACTCCTGGCTGCAGCTTTGTGCTCTGAAAGAGAAAATAAAATCCCTGGGAGAGAGAAGAGACTTGGAGAGACTTAGCATTATACTGAGATGGGACATTTGCCTTCAGGAAAACTCATTCTTGGATTTTGCTTTTTCAGTTTGGTAACAAAGAAACTCACGTGTGAAAAACAGTCTGGGACCTTCATAAGCCAGTATGAGTTAACACCGATTGCTTTATCTCTATGAAGTTGATAATGGGGGTTGCTGGCTCCAGGCATGGTGAGCTGAAGTTCTCACTGTACTGATGTAACATGTAAATATTTGAGTGGTTTTGCTTTTTCAGATGAACTCCCACTGCCCTTCTGCAGTTTGGAGGCAGAGGCGGCACATCTGGCATTTGGAAAAACAACAGCATCAACAAAACCCCCCACATTATTAATATTTAAAAACTGTCTCCTGCACATGAATAGAGAAAGTTTATTATCACTTCTAATTGCATAGGCCTGTATAATGGGTTATGTAACATGTAGGCTTTTCTACTGAGCTTACCACTATAGGCTTTGAGAGCCTTGGAAACACTAAATAATTTAGCTTCAAAATACCCCCTAGTGCTGTGTTTCAGTGTCATTTGTCTCCATTTTACAGATGAGGAACCAGCGTAGAAAAAAATTCCGGTGCTGTCCCTAATGTCACTCAAGGAGCTTGTGGCAAAGCTTCAAAATCTTGTGCCTCTACAACTTTTTTTTTCATGAAAAAAACCCTCTTGGCCAAAGCAAAACTCACAAGTACTGCAACTGGGTTTTGGAGACATTACAACCTGCAGTCAGATTTCTCTTAATGACTTAGAGCTACAGAAGATCTATACAAAAGAAGTCTTAGGCTGGACTAAATTGTGGTGTACATGGCAAAAATGTAACTAGGATTTAGCATTTTAAAAGTGATGGCCCAAATGATGAACTGATAGTCCACCTTAAAAGAGGAAAAGAACATCATGAGGAATGGTAAAAAGGCTTTCAAAAACAGAGACTAGGAGGAGCAGAATACTTTCCCGTTTCATTCTGATTTAGCAAACAGTTTTGACTAACCCACCTTTTTTAGTATTCTACCCTGTCCTTAGAGGAAAACCCTTGCAATAAACAGAAAAGTTGGGTAATAGAGGAGTTCTAATGAGATATTTTCATAAAAAAGTTTTTAACACACTGAAATGTTTCACTTTGACATTTCCTAAACAAATCTTAACCTTTTCATATTCTTTTAAGAATGATCAACCCTGTAAACAAGAAAATATATGTATGTATTTTTAAATTGAATTAAATAACTCAAAACAAATCATGACATTGACATTCAAAGGAAACACTGGCCACATGAATTTAGTTTCTCAAGCTACAGTGAAATAAACAGCTTATTTCTCAATTCATGCCAAAATTTCTGTTTTGATCCAAAGAAAGACATTTTTCTCCCTATACTTCTGGCTTGGCCACCACACCATAAAATTATTTTCTTTTCACTCAGTTGACTTCTTCTTTTAAACTCAATTTTAACCCTTCAAACATTGTCCAGCCATGTCCATACATTTCATAGGAAGTCTCTTTCTTCATGGCAGTTTAAACTGAAGGCTTTTATTCAACTTGCTGTCTTAAAATTATACTGACAGTTCAGATGTGGATCTGAAATCTGTGGATTGCTGCACCTCAAAGGTGGTGGAGTCACAAATGTCAGTCCTGATGGATCTGCTTGTTGCAGCTTGTGAAGTGTAGCAGTGTGCCGGTCCTATACCTGCATCTGAATCCCACCCTTTTCTCTTACAAAAGCCACCAAGACTTACCCAACAAACGCAATCACATTAATTCAAGATCCTACAGCAGAAGCGGTAGGAGAAGAAGTATACAGCTAAAAAGAAATGGAGTAGCATTAAAATGGACAGAATACAGCCTGAATATCAGAAAATAAAGAAGATTATTCAGCTTGGGAATAACGTATCCCTATTGTGTGGCGTGTGTAGCCTTGACAAAGCGTCGGTAAGTAGCCTACAGATCTGTACCAAAACTCTTGGCAGGATCAGCATGTTTCCAGCCTTCATGGCTCCACCCACAGAGACCCATCGAAGCAGTTCTCAGTCCACTCCTGTCTAATGTGTGGTGAGAGAATGTGAATCCAGGTGCCTCAGTTTTAGACCTAGAGGAGTCTGCTGTAATTTCACTGCTTATGATGAGCCCATTAGATCGGGGTGGCTCATCTCTTGGACATGATGGGCTCTGTGGATGAAGAACAGATTGTGCAAGCTGAACCCAGGGAAGATGGAGATTATGCTGGCAGGCAAAAGAAAGCACTTTGAATAGTTTATGGGCCCTCTGCGGCAGTCTTTATGTATTATGAACAGCCACAAACAGTCTGCTCAGGCAGTGCTCTAGGAAAGGCCCCAGAGCCCTCTGCCATGGACAGAGCATGCCGAGGCACAGCTCTCTGCCATCCCCATTTGGCTAGATGACTCCACTCCATCCTGGCACATCATGTCCTGGCCTTGGGTAGTCAAGCTTTTGTCACCTTCTGTTTGGATTACAGGACTGCAACAACCCTTTGGAGAGTCCAGCTGATACAGCTCCCTGCAGCAATATGAACAACTCTGAGAACATCTTACTTGTCCTCTGCTGCCTATGCTGGCTCCCCACAGAACTCCTAGCAAAATTCATGGTCTTGTTCTTTATCCTCATAGCCTGCGCACAAGATATTGAAAACACTGCAGAAAGCTCTCAGTTGCAGACTCTGTTCTTTGCCACAGTGAGAGTCTGTCATAAAGGGAATGCTTCCCACGTAAAGTGATGGAGTTTTCTTGGTGCCAAGTGTTGATATGGTGACAAGTGTTGATATTATGTTTTCTAGGGGTGGTTCTTGCACAGACTATCTCGAGTCTTTTGAGTTTTCATTCCTGGTACCAAGTTTATTTCTTTAACAGTGCTAATCTTTAGCATGAATATGAATTTGCTGCCTGTATGTATTAAAAAAGGAGGAAAAAAGCAACGTGAAAACCATATTTATATTAAAGAATCTTAAAGTCCTAAAATCTGCTGGAATACTATTAAATGCACTGTTCTACTCACAAGAACAAACCATGCCCTAATAGTGCCAGTGCATGCTCTTCTGGAAAGTGCCTAAATTCTGCAATGAGGACGGAAGCAGAAGACCAGCATAGAACAGATGCTTGGATATTAGGCTGACATTTGTGTAAGTGCTCAGATGCACATCTGTATTTCTACAGTATCGCTTTTTGACTGGTAGCTCACTGGTGCAAGGAAAACACATTAGCTCAGTCCACTTTGACAACGGCTTAAAGACTTGTGCTTCACCTGGCACTTTTAGTATAACATACAGAGGGTGCTTTTCTCCCACTTTTTTCACTAACGTGTCTGTCCCTTTCTTAACATTTAAAGAAGTTCTGATTCTGAGGGGGATGAGATATATTTTTGCTTGAAGGACTTTGTATTTCTAAGTAGTGCCAATTTTCCCTTTTTCCCGATCTTCTCTCTCTGGTCCTAGCTTTTCTGGCCACAGACTCTTTTGAATTATTTTGATCCAGTATTAGGTTTCCAAGCATATCAGATTGTTTCATAAGAGCACAAACTTGTTGCTTTTGAGGCGTGGAACTATGGTAGATGTAACCTAGTCCAATTCGCCGACCTTCCAGTCTTAGAATTTGGGGAACTGGCAGAAAACAATAAACCATATCTGACTCTTTCCAGTGACAGCTCATTCTCTCTTTCAACTCCTGTATTATGAAATGTCTTTCTGGAGAGCTAAAAGATATATATTCTGTAGGTAGGAATAGGTGTTCACAGCAATGCTGGGCATTGCTCTCTAAGAGAGATGGATCCTTGCATGGCAGGAAGGGAATATATCCTGAGAGAATGGCCTTGAATAAAAATGACAAGTGAGGTCCTCTTCCAGCATAGAAAAAAGTGATGTCCCCAGAACATGAATGACACAGTTAAGCAGATCCTTAAAGCTTGGATAATGCTGCAGAAAAAGATAGCCACTGATAGATACCTGATTTTTTTCTTACAAACTCTGTCTTTCAACACAGGCACTTTTCAAACACACTTTCCAAGAATGCTGGTGTGATCAGTTCTTTGTTGTTGTTGGGGTTTTTTTGTTTGTGTTTTTTTTTTTTTTTTCCCCTGAGTACTTAAAAGACCAAGTGTATTTCAATGCCTTTCAAAGTCTTTGACATCATGAGAGATATACCTGTATATTTGTGCAAACTGGAAATGGATGAAACATCACATGCTTCACTGGAACAACTGCAAATAATCAAAGATGAAATTAAAATTGAATATTCTGAAAAGACCATTTTGACCAGTAGTTCTTTTTCAAAATAGCATACA
Source organism: Cariama cristata (assembly GCF_000690535.1). Classification (NCBI taxonomy): domain Eukaryota; kingdom Metazoa; phylum Chordata; class Aves; order Cariamiformes; family Cariamidae; genus Cariama; species Cariama cristata. The sequence goes on from NW_009635128.1 coordinate 65,979, forward strand.
AAAATAATTCCTACAATCCATTCTGAAAAACAAAGACATTGTAGAAATGTCAAAGTTTTTCCCAGATATCCTTAGGTTTCTGTAAGGGATGGACTAGGCAAGGCAAAATTTGTAGG